>NW_011495030.1:1025725-1057029 GCF_000754665.1 Bison bison bison
TCCAAAGAAATCCCAGGGCTGATCTCCTTCAGAATGGACTGGTTGGATCTCCTTGCAGTCCAAGGGACTCTCAAGAGTCTTCTCCAACACCACAGTTCAAAAGCATCAATTCTTCGGTGCTCAGCTTTCTTCACAGTCCAACTCTCACATCCATACATGACCACAGGAAAAACCACAGCCTTGACTAGACAAACCTTTCTTGGCAAAGTAATGTCTCTGCTTTTGAATATGCTATCTAGGTTGGTCATAACTTTCCTTCCAAGGAGTAAGCGTCTTTTAATTTCATGGCTGCAGTCACCATCTGCAGTGATTTTGGAGCCCAGAAAAATAAAGTCTGACACTGTTTCCACTGTTTCCCCATCTATTTCCCATGAAGTGATGGGACCGGATGCCATGATCTTCATTTTCTGAATGTTAAGCTTTAAGCCAACTTTTTCACTCTCCACTTTCACTTTCATCAAGAGGCTTTTTAGTTCCTCTTCACTTTCTGCCAAAAGGGTGGTGTCATCTGCATATCTGAGGTTATTGATATTTCTCCCAGCAATCTTGATTCCAGCTTGTGTTTCTTCCAGTCCAGTGTTTCTCATGATGTACTCTGCATATAAGTTAAATAAGCAGGGTGACAATATACAGCCTTGACATACTCCTTTTCCTATTTGGAACCAGTCTGTTGTTCCATGTCCAGTTCTAACTGTTGCTTCCTGACCTGCATACAGATTTCTCAAGAGGCAGGTCAGGTGGTCTGGTATTCCCATCTCTTTCAGAATTTTCCAGTTTATTGTGATCCACAGAAGCCTTGGAACCAGACATCACCAAGCAGCCAGACAAAGTGGTGTACCGTAGATTAATGAATGACATACTAAGTATCGAAAATCCATTTCTGTGCAGATTTCCCTTCTATGTATAGATACCAATGTAATTACCAATCATGAAGATCACTTGATATGTAGACCTTTCAGACACCATTCGCCCTTCTAAACACAGATTCCTCATTTGAACTGCAAAATATAGAATATTATTTGAGTGATTCTCTTCTCAGTTCTCTCAAGGGTGGTATATAACATGTACCATCCTGTATTCTTAGGAGAGGAAATGATCTGTTATATACAATCAATACTGCAGAACATTAGAGTTTGATTCTCCAGGAAACACTGGCTGAGAAATGTGCTGGAGTAATCCGTATACCTACAGGCCACAGTTGTTCTTGCTATGCACACGTGCGCATGCCCATACACACACGTTTCCAAAAACATCCTCTGTTTATGAGCTCTTAACAATAAAAATGGATGCGTTACCTCCAGAATTTTGTCAGAGGAAAAATTCATTTGTATTCATGTGCTACGAAGGCATTATTTTTTTCTATTTGAAAAACATAACAGGAAGATCAGCATATCTTTTGTAGATATGCAAATTGTAAGTTGAACAAAAATAGACTGCTGGTATGTTTGTTATGAGGAATATTAAGTAGATTTTGTAGAAAAGTTGGACCCAAGTGGATTCCTCTGAAGTATTTAGGAAGTTATTTCCAACTCTGCATTTAATCAGCAAACGTTTCCAGAATATCACCATCTTAAATAACCTACGAGGACATAAAAAGAAAAAAAACAGTTGCATATTTTAAGCAACTGATTACTAATTTGTTTTCTTTACTTATATTGATTAGCTTAAATACCTGTGTTAAACAGAAATCAATGATTTGTCTCCCATCATTTCATTTTGGTCACTAGTTTGCAATTGGAAAATCAGTTTATAGTTGGTAAAATAAAGCCCAACTTGACAGGGAATTCACATTTGTAGATTGCCTGAAAAATCTACCAGGCAAAGTGCCAGTTACTTACAGCAACTGTACTTGCCAGTTACACTATAATCTCATCTAATCCCCATGAAGTAAGCAGTTTTATCATTTCCCTTTTACAGATTAAAAATGTGAGATTCATATTCACACACTGTTGACAGAACTGGGATTCAAAGAGATTTCCATGCCCCAAATGTTCATGATTGTTCTAGGAGTCAACATACCTTCTTCCAGTGATGACTAGAAAATAATTTAGGACATTTAACTTATTTTTTTGATTTATATCCTCTATTATTCAGCAGAAAAAAATATTTGCCAAAATATAACCACCTTTAAGTTATCTTCACATAAGATTCAAAGAAATGGGAGCAATAAAATGAAGAAATTAAAATTCATGAGCATAAACTTGACCCTCCTATCATAACTAATTGAAATGTTTAGTATTTCCAAACAGCTGATGCACCATGTTTCACAAGAAAAGAAAGTAAAAACTCTGAAGACTGAAGTACCAATGTCCTTGGAATATTGTGGTAGGGGAAACATATATAGAATATAGTCAGATGATTTAATTATGTTCTTTTAATCTCAGATCATGGTAATTACGTCAGGTTGGCCCCGAAGCATTTTCACTCCTTTATTCATTTGAAAATGTCAGTTTCACTTATGGTCTTTAATTAGGTTCCCAAGAATTAGAAAGCATGCCCTGTATCTCAGCTAGAATGTGTCTAGGGTTCACCATCATTAACCTCTAGAAAATCTACATGCCCCTCACAGAACTGCTTTGGGGTTCCCTCTTTCTTGGCATGGAGCCTTGGGGAACTGCTGTTAGGAAAGAGACAACAGTAACCTAAAGTGCTTTCTTTTGTCCAAAAGTACAATGCATAGGCACTTTAAGAATAGGAGAAAGTCTTCTGCTAAGTCTTTTTCAACAAAGCATTAATATTTATTAACTTGCACTCTGCAGTAGAATGAATGTTTTATGATCAAAAACAAGTAACAACAAAATGGAAATTTTAACCACAAGCGACCTACTCTTTCAGTGATAAAGAACTCAGGATGGGGTTAGCCAACCACACTCTCTGTAGTTCAGGGGTGAGGGGACTCTCATTCACTCATCTAGACAAAAGAGTCATTGAATACTGCTCCATGTGATTACTGGAAGCAATAATCACAGATTTATGGGCTTCCTTTATCAATGAGAGCCAACAAGAATGAAGCTGTGAATTAATGTTATATTATGCTATATTAACAAATAAAGACATATTTAAAAGGACTGAAGGATATTTCAAAAGCTCAGAATTACCCATTTTAAATGTAGATTAGATCAATTCCCAAAAAATTCATATAAGAGAGAGTTTTTAATTTTCAACTGTCTCAAGTTTTATTTAAATTAATTCATTCACTATTCATTGAGTAGATTATGTGTGCCAGGCACATAGAAATGTGGGGTTTGAATCAGCATCAAGGTGTAAAATATGACTTTTATGAGATCTTTTCTACTAACACTGTCTTTATTAAATCACTTTGTAATTCCTTTATCAAACTACTCAATCTTACTACAGCTTTTCCTGATGAGTTATTTCATACCAAAAATGAACAAGAGCATCTCAACTCTATAATTAATGTATAGACTGCATAAAGGCACAGAAATAAAAGCCCTTTCACGTTTATTTCTCTTGTCAATTTCAGTGATTCAGTACAGAGATAACTGTATGGAGTTTGTATAACAATGAGTTCGTTGAATGTTCCTTTTCATAGTCTTGAGTGAAGTTTTTACCTAAATATTCTAATACATCATTTTGTTTCCATTGTGTCTAAACAGTTTGGGAAAGGGGAATGAATAACCATGGATTTTGGAATCAGGCAGACCTGGATGTGAATTCTGGTTCTGTGTGTAGTAAACTCTTATAAAACCTATGTCATCTCCATCTCTGTTTCCTCATATACACAATAAACATAACAGCATCTACCTTGCATGATTGTTTCAAGGAAGATAGATAATGTATAAAGCAACTAGCTCACAATAGGTTTTGTTTTTCTTTTTAGATCAAAAGTCTAAAAGACCATACTAAGCATTGTTCTCTTTTAGGTAGTATAATTCACCATGAAATTAAGATAACACAACCAAAAAATACAACAGAGATGAACATTTTAAGCCTGATTCATATTCATCTCATGGGACAGTTATTTTTACATTCAGTGTTTCCATTTAAGGTGTCTAAGAAGAACAGTGTAGATTTTTAAATAATAGACCTTCAGACTGCTGAATGAGAGCAGTCACTCCTACTCAATTCCCTACCCTCCACCCCTAACCCTCCACTATACTCCCGAATCATGACTGCTCTTCTGTGCCTGTTAGAGTGTGGACACGATTGAGAGAAGAAACATAGAAGCAAAAAAAACCTAAAAATTATTTTTGGTTCATCAGCATGTATAAATAATCAACTCCAAAATGAAACAGACATTCACATGCCAGTTTTTGAGAACACTAAAATCACAAACTCTTCTTTCTATACAGAAAGAATCCAAAAATTAAATAAATACATAATCCTTTAAGCATAATCATGCTTTGAATAGAACATTTACTATAAATCTTGCTTCTACCTGAAACAGTATTAAAAAGAGGATATAGACTATTTTTTCACTGTCCCAAAGAATTTATTTCACTTCCCTCTCTCTCTTTCCTGTCTGTCTGATTCTCCTTTTCATATTTAATACTCTTTTCTCTGACTTCTGCCCCTTCCTTTTGACATTCTACAGGTGGTCCGGCCGTATCAGACCATGTCCAATCCCATGAGCAAGCTCACAGTTCTCAACAGTATGCATTCCCACTTCATTCTGGCCGACAATGGGACCACTGGAAAGTATGGAGCAGAGGTGAAACTTAGGAGACAACTGGAAAAGCATATTTCACTCCAGAAGATAAACACAAGTAAGTCTACTGCTGTCTACTCATGCCTCATAGCAAATAGGATAAAAGTGAGGAAATTTCAAATGCAGACCATTATTTCTACATGGCTAATGGTTAGAATTAGAGGAAGTCACCTAGAGGGGGATGATTGGAGGCTCAAGAAGTGATTATATAATTAGTGGACTCAAGCTCATTCATTATGTGTGAAAAATCCAACCCCATCTGGAGTTTATAAATGCAGATAAGCCTTTCTTTCCAAACTTTTTTCTACATTCTTTACACAATGCTCTAAGGAGGGAAAGCACCCTGGAGAAATTTTTTCCACTTATTAAGCTATTTTGGGTGGCTAAAAGAAAAGAAAACAGTTTTTGATGTTAGCATAGATCTGGCTGTGCAAAGGCATTTCAAGGGAACTGACATTCTCTAAACTAAAGCATAATGTCTAACCATCTTGATGAAACTTTAATTCTGTCTCTTAATTTTATGTATGTATTCATTCACTGTCTCTAGATACCTACATATTTAGATATATATGTGTATTTATGGGTACCATGTAATACTTAGCCTATGGTTTCACTAAAATTATCTCTTAAGTATTTATGTGTTCTATGCAATATTTATTATGTACCCATTTAACTATAGAAGGTAGCATTGTAAAAACAATGATGCTCCTGAAATCACTAAATGGCTTGATTTAAATATAAAAGAGAAATATAAACAATCTACTGTCCTTCCTCACAAAATAAAATTCAGTTTGTTTTCACAAAGTAACACATGGCTTCATGGCAGATTCAGGCTTTGTGGTAACTCTGTGTTCCATCAGGGAAACTTGGCTTTAATTGATTGAACTTTCAAAGCCTGCAGTTCCAAATAATAAAAGATTTTCTTTGGCTCAGTAAGTTTTCAGAATCTCAGTGTAACACAATTCAACGGGTCCAAATGGCTTTTCTCATCTCTCGTCTTTTCTCTGCATCATCCAGAATGGATTGTGCTTGCTGTCACCACCTTCCTCCCAGAACTGGGATGCCAGAGCTGTCAAACCATAACTTGTCTTTCCTATATTCTGTTTTCTGGTTCCACCTTTTAGGAGCTACTGCTGTTTTAACAGTCAAGTTTCACACCTTCATCTTTTTCACAGAGAAGTCTGGAATAATAAATTGTGATGTAGGCCTGAAGTCAAAATTATATTAGAAAACTCTCTTCTATCTAAGAAACTTCAATAGTCTTTGGAAAGAGAAAACACAGGATTACCCAAAGGTAACAATCTTTGGGGGGAAAAAGGAGTAGAAAAGACTAGAAAATCCATCCAGAAACCAGCAGAGATCAAAAGTAAAAAAGCACTATTGCTAATGGGTGGTTGTTATACTAAAATTGAATTTTATTATAATATTTGATAGAAAAGCAAATCTTATCTAATTAATGTTATCTATTTAGGTTTTCATAGGCTTTAGGATTACTTTTTTTTTTACACCAGCAGGTTAAGAAGGAGCCTAAATAGGAGTAACCTGAAAGCTGAAGGAGATGGAAGCAGGGTAGACAAAGAGCAAATGCAGGGTCAAGTTCAGTGCTTAGTAATGAGACCACATTTGTCCAGACACACAAACCATGCCATTGTGTCAGGTCCTGATGGCAGCTGGGCCAGATATATTCATTAGTGTTGTGAAGAGAGCTAGGGGTGTAGTTGTGTAAATTGTATTCTTAGCTATGGAGGTGCCAGCAGGAGCTAAAACCTAGCCAGAGCTGTATGTGCCAAACCCTGTGCCTTATTGGCTGCCTGAGGAAAGATACTCTTTTCTAATTGGTCATTCCAGAGAAGGCACCCTTTTTTAATTTGGAGATGCACCTTTCTCCAAAGCTCCCTGAGGTGCTATCTGTGGGAATGGCCCTGCAGAGGAGGCTTGTGGACAGTGGCTGGACCTCCATGAGGAGCAAAGCCCAGCAGCATAGAGTTGAAGAGCAGGCCAAGGCTTGTGGCATCAGGGATTCTGGAGAAGCCAGGACACCATGTACATGCTTCATACCAGTCATGTGACACTGGACCCTTGCAAGCATATCAAGGCAGGTAGTGACATGCACACATGTTGACAAGTGGAGCCCCAATCAGGGGTCTAGGCCACAAAATAGGGAATAAGCACAGATCCAGGTTCCAAGCTGAAAGAAGGGTCAGAGAAGCTGGCTTGAGATTCCTGAAATACTTCAAGTCCACAAATAAGATTAGACCTCAGATCTGGGGTAGGGGCTGAGCCCCTTGGTTAGTCTGAATGATAGTCGCTAGAACAGAATGGGGGTAGACAGAGGCAAATAGTCATTTCATTCATCATAATTTGGAAACATAATTTTCCTCCTTGCTTTAGGGACTGTATTTGAGGCTTTAAGAAATCCATAGGCTTCCATTCAATGCAAATAATTCAGTGAGAAAAAGAGGGTTAAAGATGCCCAGAGGAGATCCCTAAAGTCACAGGAAGTTAAAAGGCTCAGGACCAAGAATTTGCCACAAGTTGTAGTGAATGATGCTATGAGTTAGCTCTTCTACCAGTTCTATGCCTGAACTTGGCAGTGGGAGGATGGCCAACTTATTCACTTTTCCAGGGACTTTCTTAGATTTACTGTTGAAAGTTCCATGTTCTGGGCCCGCTCTGTCTCAAGCAAACACAGATTGTACATCACCCTCCATATCAGACTCATGAGTCATTAACTCTACTTCTCTTTTTACTGCATTTACCCCACAAAACAGGGGAGGAACAATGAGGACCTCAGAGCTTAAGGAGTGACCCAGACTTCTGGAAGTAAAGAAAGACCTTGAGACGTCCATTCAGTTAGCAGCAACGCAAAGTGCCCACTAAGAACCCCGAAGTCTCCAGAATAGGACTGACTGAGAAATAAGGGGCGAAAGTTGACCTGTTTAAAATAGGAAACAGCAGGAGTAAGAATATAAACTGTTAACGCACTTCTGCTCTCTAATCTGAACACTTTTTTTCTTTATAATTAACAATAGTTTGCTTCTTATTAAAAATAAATTTCTATTATGTAACTATTCTAAAAATTACATCTTAATTTCCTTCTTCAAAAGTTTAAGAAATCTATAATACAACAGGAGAACTCAAGTTTAGGAAGCCCTAATTTAGCCTCTGGAAGATTAGACCCTCCACCAAGATACCAGAGTAATACTATCACCACCTTTTATGCCTAGGATGACTCCAGGGATGTCTGAACACACTCAGCATTTTCCTATTGAGGTGTCATTCCTCCTCATCACTTAGGGGTGACCTGCATACCATAGGAATCTTTCCATGAGTCTATTTTCTCAAATAAATGACAATCTTATGAAGAGTATTTTCCTTAAACATTAAGTAAATCTTTCTCAAGAGACTTTTTAAGCCCTTTCTCATCAACATGACAATTATGAATAATAACATACTACAAGCACCAGCATCTAAGGCTTTTCTCAGTGCTCCGGCATTCATTATCTCATCTCTCCCGTCCCCCACTCATTCCTGCTGTCAGCAGTCCTTCCCAAAGGACTGTTGTCATTGGTTACTGAAGGACTTCTTTGTTTTGAAAGGAGAATCTTTTGGGATGTGAGTGGCTGAAGAGCACACTTCCATTTACAGTTTTCTAAACTTCAGATTTAACGTGCAAAGCTTTCCCCATCATGCCTTTAGAAAACAAATATTTCTTGAACTCTTATTATGTACCAGTCACAATTAAGGTCCAGAAAAGCAGCAGTAGATAATTCATTGAGCCAAGTCAAGAGGGGCGAACACATTAATAAATAAATAGGTAAATACATGTAGTAAGAAAGCCATTAAGAAAAATAAAACAGAGGAAGGTATACATGTGTTTCTCGTGAGTACATGTGCCTGCATGCATGCACATATGTGTGTCGGGAGGAAAGTTTAGATTAGGTGATCAGGAATGGCCACCATGACGGTGTAATGTGTAAGCAAAAAACTGAATGAAGTGAGGGGGCCAGCTCTGAAAAGAGCATTCTGAGAAGAGTGAAAGCAGGAACAAAGACCCAGGTCTTTGATGACAAGCTCGATCTTAGAGTTGGAGTTCATTCTAACAGAGTTTTGATCTGGCAAGTTACAGCATCTCCCTAATGGTTTAAAACATCACTCTGCTGTTGTATGTAGAGATCTGACTGACATGGGGGCAAGATTAAAGGCAGGTAGATGTTTCATAGGCTATTATCATAATGCAGGTGAGAGATGACAGTATTTCAAATTAGGATGATAGTAATAAAAGTAGTAAAAAGCAGTAGATTCAAATATATACTTATGTGGTAAAATATACATAACATAAAATTTACTATTTTAATATTTTTAAGTATACAGTTCAGTGTGTGAAATACATTTACATTGTTGTATAATCATCAGCACTGTCTATCCTCAGAACCTTTCATCATTCCAAACCGAAACTCTATATGCATTAAACACTGACTCATCTTTATTCTCTCTCTGCAATCCCTGCTAACCATTATTCAACTTTATATCTTTATGAATTTGCCTGTTCTAGTACCTCATATATATAGAATCATACAATATTGGTACTAAGATATATTTTGAAGGTAGAGCTCAAGAAGAGTGCTATAAATTGAGTATTCAGGAGAAAGAATAGACACATCAAGGTTACTGCACAGTCATCCTTACAGACACCAGTGTATTCTTAAAGAACAGGACTAGTGGGAGCCCCCCATGAGTAAGTTTCTACAGAAAGAAAAGGGAGTTGAAAACCAGTCTCAAAGGAGCTGAGACAAAGTCCTTGAGAAGGAGGGAGATGATGAGATTCAGTGCACAAATGAAGAATGTGGCCCTAGGTAGGCCAGGGGAGTTGCATCCTGGGTGGCCAGAGTGAAGGTAGAATCAATGGGCACAGATGTGGATGGAATGGAACATTTTCTGCTGGGAAGATTGGGTAGTTCTCTATAGATGCCTTCTGTATCTGAAGAAAATAATACAGGAGATCATTGGCTAAGAGTGTGAAAGGGCAAGGGGTATAGAAGATTAGGGAGAAAAAAAGAGAAAACAATTGTAGAGGCCCAGAGAGTGAGCTGCCTAGGGAAATGTGGGATTGCCCACTTGGTATTTGTGGTCATAGTTTTATAGAGGCATGGATCATCATTGTTGTGTGTTTTTTTCCCAGGCATGTTCAGCTTGAGTAGGAAAATAAGCATAGAGTTAGACTGAGAGCCTGTTGGTTTTTTGCTAAGCAAGTAGACAAGAGGAAAAGAGAATCAAGGGAGTGAGGCTGTATGCACTCTCTCTATATACCTGTAGCCCAGGAGTATTTTCAGTATCTGAATGAAAGCCGTGCTTCCCCACCCATTTCTGTGCCCATTCATGACAGCATAAAATCATTCATCTAAAAGATAAGAATACGGTGCAGAGAAGTGATTAAGAGAATTCTCAAAGATGACCTACATCTTTAGTTAGTATTCCCAAGCATTATATTAATTTCAGACTTTTGAATAAAAAGCATTCATCATAAACAATCCCTCATATTTATTTTATTGTTGTTCACATATTCATTTAAGTTGAATCAAGTTAGCACAATGCTGGGAATATAGTAGCTATTCAATAAACACATGTTAACTGAAAGACTGAATACCAAGGGACGGCTCCAGAAAGTAGCATATAAGTAACCTGATGAGACTTTAAAACCCCAAGCATATTTTCTACATACATTTTTACTGTTAAAAATTTCCAAAAAAAAAAGAGAGAGAATATTATAATAACCCCTCATAAACTGTCATCCATATTCCACATTTATCAGCCCATAGCCTATCTTGTTTTCTTTATGTATATAACCACCTACCTCTTTCTCTGGATAAGTTTGAAAGAAATCCAAACAGTATATCATTTCATCCATAAATATTTCAGTACCAAAGCATTTCTTTAACTTGTGTAGGCCATATATAAGGTAGATTTTTTTTTAAGTATTTCCTTAACTCAGTAGCAATATAATGGAAAATATTGATCCAAGAGTCCTTTAACAATTCTTTCAAAAAATAAAAATTAAGAACTATCAATACATTATCACATGCTAAAATTCATCTAAAATTTTGAAAATCATTTCTTAGTCCCCAATTCTACACTTAGCTCACCAAAAAAAAAAAAAAAAAAAATTTTAAACAAGTATTACCTTGCAATTCTTAAAAAGAAAGATTAGAAAAATACCCAGCAGCTGTGGTTTTCTTTGAAATGTTTGAAGGGAAGAATATAACCTTTGGAAATAAAGGAAGTCTTTATATTGCCAGTAATATAAGCTGAGAGTAGCGGGGAGACAGGGGGTTCAGATCATGGCTCTGTGACCTTGGCAAATTACTGTATTTCTCTCAGACTTTGTTTCTATGTCTGTGAATCAGGGATAATACTTTTCCACAGTGCGTGATTATACGAGTCACCATGGGAAAGGAGTCTGGCATGTGGCAATTCAGAAACACTGATTACCTTCCTGCCGTCTTGGTGACACGCACAGCAGCTCCCCATGGGAAACCATGTTCTGTATTGGTATATCCTGATGGGCTGCCATAGGGTCCAACCTGAGACCCAGACCTTCATTCAAAGCCCATCAGAGTCTAGAATGTCTGTCAGAACATCTTTACCACAAATCAAACCTGGCTCTGCTCATTAGGGAGAAGCCATGTATCCCTGGAATTATATAAAGGGCCCAAAGAAAAAAATGAGGCTCAAAATTATATTCTGAAACGTATTAACAAGACTCGATTAACTTCTTAAAGAATACATTTAAAGTCTTGATTGTTGCAGCAATAAATAGAAAACTTTTTTTTTCAATATTGTTGAAAATATATTCTAAACTGTAGTTGTTCCTCTTTCCTGAATAAAGAATATAATGGAGAAAATTTAATATTTCTTTAGAGAGTAAAGTTATTCTAGTGTCCTGGAGCAATCATTATGAATGTCAGTTAGGTTTGCTGAGAACTGAAGTGTTAGAATTTGGGCTAAATATGAATTGATTCAGAATATATGAGGTTGGACTTGTATATAAAGTTTAGATTGGGCCAGATTTCCTGCTTATAATTTACCATTTGATTTTAAAAGATTGGAGGAAGAGGACAGAAATCTAGTTCTCTTTGTTCTCTGATTGATTAAAGTGTTACTACTTTGTGTTTGAATTTTATTTTAGGTTGGCTGAATGCAAAGTTTTATCAGATTACATATCTAATTGGACCGTGAACAATAAATTTGTAGGAAATTTCATTATGAGGCTAGAATTTTCCAACTTTGTCCTCTTCATATTATAAAGTGAATCTACATCAGACTACATCCTGTCTAAGAGGATGCTGTTCCCATGGCAGTTGTTGTAGATATACCTACTCTGCACTATTAATGAATGAGGCTGTCTGGGTAGGTTCAGATTTTTGTAACTGGCGCTTTTGCTACCGTCAGGGTTTTCTTGAAAGAGAATTTGGTGCTCTGCATTTTCTTTGCCCCAGAGTAACAACTGACATTTGAGCATAGCCTCATCTAATGAAGCCACCAAGAATACTTTTGTCTAAAGCAGCAGATTAAAATTGGCTTGGCAGTTCTAAGTAAACAAGTAGCAGAAATGATCACAGAATTCATAAAGCACAATCAAATTTGGTATTTGAGGATTTTACTATTTAGAATTCTCTGGGGGAAAAAAAAAACAAATATTTTGTTATGCAGTCCCTTGGCCAATATACCTATTTATATGTGATTCTGTGCTTACACAAACTAACAAAAATAATGACAATAATAATGTCACCCAGTAGCACAGAACGTCATAGCTCTGCTTTATAATGGGAACAGATGTCTCGCTTTCCACTGAGTTGTTTGGTACAGGAGACCCATGAACAGGCTAATCAACACAGTGATTCAACCAAGCTGGTAAAGTCCTACAGGTTCCAGGAGATTTTATTTTAAAAAGCTCACCTCCATGATGTGACACTTATCAATTTAAAGCATTTTGTTTCTGTGAAATTTCCTTAATCAGAAAAAGTACTCATAACTATATTCTTGTTCCTTTACCACCATTTCATGGTGATAATTCTTAAACATGGTCATAGTAGTTTTCAACTAAGGTGACACTACCTCCCAGAGGAGGTATTTTAAAATATCGGATGGATGTGGTTGACAATTTCTGGCACTCCCAAAATACACAAGGGAGGAGGCAGAAATGTTAATATTCTCATACAGGACAATTTCACATGAAGAAATTACCTGGACCAAATGCCAATCACATCTCTTAGAAAATACTACTCTGAGTATATTTCCTTGAGTTTCTTTTTCTTTTTCAAAATCTTTCTAGTACCCAGCACCTAATTCAGCAGGGTCACACACATCCAAAATGCTCTGTCCTATTCTAAAGACATGTAGAAGAAGCAGCAATAGGGAGCCAGTGGTGAGATTTAAGATATTTAACACTGTGAAGACTTTAGTATCCTCTATCCACAGCAGAGGCTGGGTGCCAGCCCTGGCCTGTCCTTCAGATCCTAACATCCCTTGCTGTTGGGAAGTTCTCGCTTTTATCCAACTTCACTTGCTCTGAATCTATTCTCTTCTGGATGAAGACCAAAGTCATCATTTGTGTTAGAGCTCTCAGTGTATTTGAAAACTGTAAATGGACTTGAATTGACCTCTTTGCCATAATGGCTCTAAGGAAGATGTTTTTCATTTGAACAGACATACCAACCTGCTTACCAGCAGAACTGACTCACAAAGTAAATCAGAATTTCTGGTTCAGCAACACCCTCTTTTAGCACCACTGCTTTGTATGTTTCAGGCTCAGTGACTCCAGAAATGTGCTCAATGCTAGGGGCTGTCCTGTCAGAGTCCTTGGTGTTCAGAGAAATCCTAGAATCCACAGTTACTAGCTGACTTGAGACAGAGGCCCAGCAATGTGGTTGCTTTACCTGCAGGCCCTTGAAGAGCCTACTCACTAGAATTCATTGCCAAGGGAATATTTTGATGCACCAAGGTCCTAAGAGAATAAAGAGTTTAAAACTGAATACAAAGAGACCTCTAAATTTAATCTATAAATTACTGGGAATTATTTTGGAAATAAAGGAGCAGGGCAGTAATATAAGCCTTGAGTGAATGAATAAAATCATGACATAAAATGCTATAAAGTAGTGCTTTTTATGTCTCTGATTTCCCTGGACTATACTTTTAAGCCATTAAGTCATTTCTGACTCTTGCGACCCCATGAATTGCAACACGCCAGGCTTCCCTGTCCTTGACTATCTCCCTGAGTTTGCTCAAACTCATGTCCTTTGAGTCAGTGATGCCATCCAACCATCTCATCCTCTGTCACCCCCTTCTCTTCTTGCCCTCAATATTTCCCAGCATCAGGGTCTTTTCCAATGAGTTGGCTATAGATTTCTTATATGTATTAGTGTTTTCATCTTGTTAAATTATGAAGACAACTTACCCTGGAAATTTGACATAGATCATCTAAAGAATATTATTGACATCCTTACTGTTTACCAACCTCTCTGACACCAGAACTGGCATAATATTATGCATAGTAAGTGCTCAGTAAAGAGTTGTTGATTTGGTATTAAATACATTTAAGTGATTTTGACTCATTCATATTTTATAAGAAACGTGCAAACTTAATGTTTTCAAAAAAATTCTAGAAATATTTTAGCAAAAGCAGCATTATCGAAATAAGCAGATAGTTTCCTGGGTAGCTATTTTAAAAGATTTTAGTCATTTATATATAAATAAATAATTTGTATCATAAATACTACATATATTATTTATTCTTATTATGACTGTTAAGTGAGTCTCATTGTATTGATGCAAAACACAAAAGACCAGGCCTAAGTGTCAACAATAACAGAGATGGAGATAGAAGGCAAAGGTGTGAATTACATCAGAGTTTCCTTGGAAGGTTTTCCATTTTGTAGTAGGTTGGATAGAAATACAGTAAGAAGTTGGAATTAGCATGGAACCATCATGTCCCTCACCCATGATTGACACTGCAAACCTAGCGAGACATTTTCCCACTGAGCCTTGATACAGCTAGGACCATTTTACATTCATGAAGACACAGGTTCTGCTGCTGTAACAATGACTCAAAACAATGGATGCCTCAGTAAGACAGAAGTTTGTTCCTTATACATGTGTTATTCTGAACGTGAGTCCAGACCTGATGTAGTGCCCTCACAGTGTTGAGGACTCAGATATCTTCTCTTTTTTTTTTTTTTTGCTCTGTACATCCCTGTTTTCATGGTCTGTGGGAACACACTATCACACCTAGATTCTGGTCAGAAGGAATCAGGAAAAAGTCGTAACCCTTCCCCTTAAAGGCACAATGAGGAGGTCATATACAGGATTTTGGCTTACATGCTATGTTCACATCTGGCAAAAAGTAGATTCGAAACTATCCTAGGCAAAGAGCTAGAATTCTACCACTATGAAGGAAGAGAATAGATATCGGAGTACAGTCAGTAGTTTTTGCCACACCTTTCCAGCATAGCATTTCATATGGTTATGAAGAATGGGCTGGGGTTGGCACGTGAGGTAAAGCTTACCTGCCATTCATAAGTAAGATACACCTATACGTTTCAGTGTGTTCACTGAGGAGCTTTGTCTATAAATAACATCTGTATCATATGCTTCATCCTGTGCCCTTTCACTCTTCATCTGTGTGTTTCTTAGTGATATATAGTTGAAAAGTTTTGCACTGGCTCAAGGATAGATTGTAATTTCCCCTTGAAATTGGATTGAGATATGGCATCTAAAATTGTATACATTATTTTAAACTGTATTAATTTAATTAACTTTTTGGGTTAACCCAAACAGATCCTCTTAGCCTCAAACTGATTGCACAGGCTGTGCTGGTATAATTTATATACATTCCATAACAGATCTGTAGCCACATATATTTTACACATCATTTCTAACCTTTAAATGCCTAAATATTAAAAATACATAGAACAGATTCTGTTCTGTGTTTCTATGATGTTGTGTTTAATATTTCAAAGATAAAGCCTGGGAAATAATTTCATGTGGCCTACAAAGGATTATACTCTTGGTAACAGGCAGTAGAATGGAGATTGGTCACCCCTCAGATCATTCCTGAGGAGGAAAGGTTGTAACTGAGTCTTGGCCTAGTTGGGGAAAAAAGGATGAAAAATCCTCCTTAGGGAATAAGAGCAACCTATCTTCTCACTCTGTTGAGAAAATGTTTGAGAAGACCTGAAAAGCAGATGCATTTGTGTGGGATTTAAAGCTTTCTTGTTCCAGTTATCCAATTTGACATTCCTACATTTTATAACCCCTAAGTGATAACTAGCAGTTTGGCAAAATATAACTGAAAGGCTCTTGAAACCTTCTGAATGCCTGAAAATATATAATTAAGTTATTTGCTGACCCTGACAGTTATAAAAAATTAATTAGTAGCACTTTGCTTAACAAATGGTAAATGGTCACCTTGTTTTAGAGACTGAAATACATGTGTCATTACTGATCCAACCCTAGGTAGCTTTTGTTTTGATTTTAGCTTTTATTCAGTAAAACTAAAAAGGTAGAACTAAAAATAGCTGGGGTTTCTTTTCTATCTTGTTAAGTGAATAAACCTAGGAGGATCTATTTAATAAAACCATAGGCCAGCACTTTGAAAATAGACCTTACCTTTCCTCTGTAGATACTCTTTGTATTGAATGGTTTCTTGGCCTATTTTTGTACTTTGCCTAGTATCCTTTTCCCTTATCTGTTTCTAATACCAAATTCAGAGCTATTGTGAGTTTTTCATTCAGACAGACTGTTTCTGTAGAAAACAGATTCAATGTTTAGAAACTCCATTAGAAATTAGTATGTTATTCTTGTTCAGTTGCTCAGTCATGTCCGACTCTTTGCAATCCCATGGACTGCAGCACACCAGGCTTCCTTGTCCTTACATTTCCTGGAGCTTGCTCAAACTCATGTCCATTGAGTCAGTGATGCCATCCAACCATCTTATCCTCTGTCATCCCCTTCTCCTCCTGCCTTCAGTCTTTCCCAGCATCAAGGTCTTTTCCAATAAGTCAGTTCTTTGCATCAGGTGGCCAAAATATTGAAGTTTCAGCTTCAGCATCAGTCCTTCCAACGAATATTCAGGGCTGATTTCCTTTAGGATTGACTGATTTGATCTCCTTGCAGTCCAAGGGACTCTCAAGAGTCTTCCCCAACACCACAGTTCAAAAGTATCAATTCTTTGACATTCAGCCTTCTTTATGATCCAACTCTCACATTCATACATGACTACTGGAAAAACCATAGCTTTGACTAGATGGACCTTTGTTGGAAAAGTAATGTCTCTGCTTTTTAATATGCTGTCTAGGTTTGTCATAGTTTTTTTCCCAAGGAGCAAGCATCTTTTAATTTCATGGCTGCAGTCACCATCTGCAGTGATTTTGGAGCCCAAGAAAATAAAGTCATATGTTTCCATTGTTTCCCCATCTGTTTGCCATGAAGCGATCGGACAGGATGCCATGATCTTCGCTTTTTGATTGTTAAGTTTTAAACCAGCTTTTTCACTCTCCTCTTTCACCTTTATCAAGAAAATAGTATAAATAAATTCAAAAAACAAATGGAAAAGCAAAGAAAATATTTACATCCATGACAAAGATATCATTTACATAATAAGCAAAGGGCATCTACAAATCCAAAAGGAAAATCCTGTAAGAAAATGGGCAAAATATATTAACAGGATAATTGGGGGGTGGGGGGCATGGCAGCACAGTGTGGAGTGCTCAACTTCACTCAAAATTAAAGAAATGAAAGCCAAGCCAACAATGAAATGCTTTCTAACCTATCAACATGGACAAAAACCAAAGTTAAAATTATCTAGTGTCAATAAGTATGTGTGGAAATCCGTATGGGAGGGTGGGCAAATATGGGCAACCTTATTTGGAAGATAATTTGGCTACCCTGTTAAATTTTAATGTACATACACTTTTTTACTTCTAGGAATTTATTTTATGCATATTTATTGTCATATTGTTTACAGTAATAAAAATGGAAATAATTCAAATATTCACCAATAAATGACCAATTAAATTCAACACACACCACTAATCTTGCTGGGAAAATCCCATGGACAGAGCCCGTGAAGTTGCAAAGAGTTGGACACAACTGAGTTAAGTGACTGAGCACACATGCAAATTACATGTAGACATACAGTGAAATGCTTTGAAGTTATTATGAAAAATGTAATAGTTCTGTTTGGGCTCATATGGAAATATATCCAATGGTAGTTTTATGTTCTTTTTCTTAAGTGAAAGCCTACTGAACAACAGTATAACTGTGTTTATAACCACATTTACGTTTTCTTAATTATATATAACAGGTTTGATGCTTATATTTGAGAATAGGTGAAATCAGAACCAAAATTATCTTCCCTGTTTAGATTTGGTAAATGACAAAATGCCCTAAATTTATTCCCAGTCCTTAGCCATAATCAGATATCCTAGTGTGATGGGGCTACTGGAAATACCCTACTTTTATATCTCTACTGTGAGCACAATTCTATAGAGCTAAATTGTTCATTTTCCTTTTACTAGGCTCTTGGGTACCCTACAGTCCAGCTCCCCTCTTCCTGGATCCTACTCCCTAGGATGGAGCAGGCTCACACTCAACTCAGTCAAAAGCCGTTTCACTCTGAATATTGTCTGCAATGCTCACACTGGAATAAAAGGCTCCCACTATATTCCTGACTCCACTATGCTCTTAAGATGTTTTATATGGAGACAAATACATGTCAAAAGTTCTTCAGCTTTTCAAAATGTGGCAAGAAGGAAAACTCAAAAAAATCTGTCACCTAAAATAAATAGTGATCACTCCCTGTTAATTTCCCCCTGATACCTCTTCTGTCACTCTACCAGTATTTACTTGTATATCTTAAATATACAACACAGTGGAGAGGTGGCTAGATAAATAAGACATAACTGTGCACTTGAACGGAGAAGGCGATGACAACCCACTCCACTACTCTTGCCTGGACAATTCCATGGATGCAGGAGCCTGGTGGGCTGCAGTCCATGGGGTCACGAACAGACACGACTAAGGGACTTCACTTTCACTTTTCACTTTCATGCATTGGAGAAGGAAATGGCAACCCACTCCAGTGTTCTTGCCTGGAGAATCGCAGGGACGGGGGAGCCTGGTGGGCTGCCATCTATGGAGTCGCACAGAGTTGGACACGACTGAAGCGACTTAGCAGCAGCAGCAGCAGCAGCAGTGCACCTGAAGAACTTAGAGTTTTGTAATTAAGTTAACAATAACTAGCTATCAAGTGCTATTCTAAAAATTTTACCAGAAATAACTGATTTAATCCTTACAACAACCCTGTGAAATAAGTACTATTATTATTCCCATTGGCCAAAAGAAAAACTGAGGCAAAGAGAGGACAAGTAACAGCCCCCAAAGTCGGACTGTTAGTAAGTGGCAGATCCAAGAAGTCTGCCTGCATCCGCGCCTCAACTGTTGTGCTCCATGTCTTCTCAGTATGAAAGGGCTGCATTGAACAGCAGCAGGTGTTAAATGCCCTTGAATGATATGAAGTACAACAGGAATTCAGACCAAAAGCTTCTGGATGGAATGTTTATGGAGGGGGAGTGGTCAAGGAAGATTTTGATAGATGGAATCAGGGTAACAGATTGCGAGCACCATGCAGGTGAAAGCTTTCAGTATTTAGAAAGGTAGTGCATAGCATGTGTCTACTTACATTTATTTTACTTTCATTAAATTGTTTTCCCTATCTTCATAAGCAAAATTTCAGCTGCAAATATAAGGTCTATATGTGAACTAGGCTTAGTTTGTTTTTTAGGAAACAGGATCATCAAAATCATACGGATAAGATATGGATGTTTCATTGTTTCCCTTTTATTGAAGCTTCTTAATAGAATGTTATCAAGATAGAATATCATATAATGTGATAAACAGGACTTATTATGTATGCATAGATTAGATGGGGCAGAAGCAGAGCTATTCATATGTTCATATTCTATATTTCATAACTGTAAATTATCATAGATATTATGTATACATATATATTTCATCTAGTTCATTGCCTTCATTTCTCAGATAGGAAGGCCCACTTGGAAAAGGTCAGTCATGTGTCCTACCTAAATTCATAGTGAATTAACTGGCACAACTTTTACCTGAACTCAGGACTCCAAACTTCAAATCTGCTACTCTTTGCTCAACATTGTTATCCCCTTAGTTTGGGAGATACTTCTCTTATTCTTTTTAACAAAGCACCAGGAGACCTCAAATAAGAAAAGGTTCTCCAGCCACCAGAGGAAGGAATAAAGCAGGGCACTTGGGATATCAACCTTATTTGATGCAAAATCCTTAGCTCTTTATTCTCCCATTTTCCCCCTTGAGACCATTTTCTCCACTGCATCCTGAAGGGTAAACAAGGAAGTATCAGGAGAATTGGAATCACAGTCAACTGACAGCAGATGTTCAGACATTTCCATTTTTAGCCATGCAACAAATCTGGTTGATCTGCACTAAAATGTCATTTAACTTTTGCTCATTAGGGCTTGGTAACTGTGGAGGGAAAAAAAAGAAAGAAATTAAAAATACCAGTGTGCTGTTCAGTCTGCAGGAAGATGCAGCTAAGCCAATTTTGTGCTGGGTTCCTTAAACAAGTGCTTTTGTGTTAAATTTCCAGGAGGATTTGTGTCATCAACTCTTTGAGGTTTTGCTTATAGTATTTAGCAAGTGGTCTAATTGTTGCATACAGTGAGTAGTAGAGCGGCCTTGGGAGGTATGTGCTCCCAAGCTGAATTTCTGTTCTCAGGAATGTGCTAATTAGTAAATTTAGGGGTTTGATTCCTGGATTGGTAAATTCCCCTGGAGAAGGAAGTGGCAACCCACCCCAGTACTCATTCTTGCTTGGAGAATCCCATGAACAGAGGAGCCTGGCAGGCTACAGTTCATGGAATCACAAGAGTCGGACATGACTTAGCACTGTCTTTGGAAAACATACATTAGTTACTCTTAGTTTATTATTTTGCAACCTATTGAGAATCCAGAACAGCCAACCCTTATATTTTGTGCTTCAAGGAATATTGTTATGAAAAAGCTGCTCTGCCAAGTTACAGAAACTGAGGAATTACCAAGTAATGTTCCCTGAAAAGTGGGGTGGGACCCATCTATGCCTCTCACCAACTAGTTACTCCCTGCCCAACCAACAACAACTGGCGCGCTTTCTAGAAACCTAACTTGATCCAAGAAAACTAAGTCTGGAAGATCTCACTTGAGGATCTGGGCCCCTCTGTAAATGCTGTTTTAGGGAAGGAGCAAAGGGGGCAGAGGCAGATTCTCCTGAGGCCTGGATTTGAAATGAGATCCTGCCTGAGGCATCTAGCCTTTAACTAGCTTGTTAATAAGTTACCATTCCAGAGACATGACTCACCACTAAATTTATCTAGAATGGGTAGAATAGCCAAATTGGTAGGAAACCTATTATAATGAAATGTCTTCAACTTCTTTTGAAGATAGATAGATGATAAAGATATATAATCTATATGACAGATAGACATGGAAATAGATGACTCTAATTGATCATTTTCTTGGCTGATAAAAGAAGAAGAAAGGGAAATGTGGGGATCTCTTCAGTAAATAACATTAGGTATGTTGAGTGACACATTGGCATTGGTTTCAGTTCCCCTTTAAAAGAAAATAAGTACATTGGCCTCTAAAAAAACTACTTCTTTTAGGTCAAAAGTAGCTAATTTTGTGAGAATAAGACACATATTTCTAGAAATTAATAAGAAGACTTTTTAAAGGAAGGTGGGAGGAATCCATTTCTTGTTTGGTCTCAGAAGACATATTATTAGTATAATTAGTATAACAACAACAAACATTTCTTGAGGATTTACTGAGTGCTAAGTATTGTTATAGGCACTTAACATGGTTTGACTCATTTAACTCTTTAACTCCTATAGCAGTTACCTATACTGAAACAGAATGATGAAGGATATGTCCAGCAAAGGGGATGTTTATTTTAAGGGCCTGTTCAACTGAAGGAGCAATGAGGCGTGGAATAGCTGGTTCAGAGTGCTGTCTGATGCTGTGCATAGATCTGAATATGCAACCTGAGTTGCCATCACATGTGTACATTTACAAATTGGGCGATCAGTCTGCTTTAATAAAATGTGTATGTGACGGTTGGCTTGTAGAAATTTCAAAGATTTTATTTTTTGACAGGATGCCTGCCGTTTTTCTCTCTTGACTCCCGCTTGTTTTATTCATTTTGGGGTAGTTGCCAATTAGACCCAATTGGTAAGTATAATTAATGGACAACATGAATCTCCTCTTAAACCCCAACCAAGAAAATTAACCATAGAAATAGTAATTTCCTTTACACATTCCTAACACTATCCCTCCCTGTGACTGCTGTTTATCTCTATCTCTTCTAAAACATCCAACCACATCAGAGGTTAACTACTCTCTATTACTTATCATCCCAATAATACCACATAAGATGGAGAAGAGAGAAGTGAGCATTTATTGAAGTCCTAGTATATTCCAGGCACTGTGCTAGCATTTTCATGTATACTGTCTCTCTTAACAGTCACAAAAACCCTTCAAAGTAGGAATTATTATCTACCTTCTTTATAGTTGATGAAATGGCATCTCAGGGTAGTTAAGCCCTTGTTTTATTATCCACTTAGTGGCACAGCCAGGTGCAAACCTAGGCTGATGGGATTCCAAAATTGTTGCTCTTTTTGCCCCATATAAGGAAGCATTATTTCATCTAAAAGGACCTTTCTCTAAAATGTTGTTACCTTGGAGGGTTTAGGGGTCATGATTTCACTCAACAACTGTTTGAACATGAAATCTCTGTCAGGCGTGGGTTGAACATTGATTCAGTTGGGGTTAAGCATTGGCAGAACTTTTGGGTGGAGGGATTGTGGTTAGTGGCAAGATGGTAGGGGAATTCACAGGAACAGGATCAGGAAGAAGTAGGATGGGGTGGTGGCATGGGCGGCAGGGGTGAAGACAAATTGAGGAGTTCCTGGTCGTGTGCCCATGGCTACAGTCTTTCTTCATGTGACTCGTGGACTTCCCTTTGTCATCCTATGCCTGAGAATATATGAAGGAGGCTGGGAAGGCAAAGGGACGTTCAATTGTCATCACCGGCATCTTTTTTGATCATTGCACCATCATCCAATACATTGCGGGTAACCATGACATGAATTTTCCATCACTGAGCTCATAACTATTCCATGAGATAAATAACAAGTAAAAGTTATAGCAGAACTTCATCCGGGGAGCCCTGAAAGTAGGAAGCAGTGAATTTAGATTCTCATAGACTGATAGCCCTGGATTCAAATCAAGTGACCTGAAAAGGATGTTAAACTTCCTCTGAGCAGCTTACATATACATCAGGAACATCTCATTGTCTTCCTTGGATGCTCTAACATGTTCAGCCTCATCATTGAAAATTATTACTACTGGCAGACTCAACCATTCAAGGAGAAGACCATCCAAAATACATGATCAGCTAACTGTGGACTGTAATAACTTGCCATTTTCTTGATGCTGTCAACTGAATGTTGTTTGAAGTTTTCTTTGACTTTTAAAGAATTTTCCCTTCAAAGAATAGGTTGTGTGAAGAAGACAGTTACAGTTTAGATATCTGCCCTCTGTTCATCTTATAAAATGACTTGACGGAAGTTAGCTGTGATGCTGAACTGTTTGCCCTGCTTCTTAATGAGAAGTCATTTTGTCAGTCAAGATAATCACGGAGTTAAAAGAATAATATTGAAGGAATAGAACACATTTTAGTGAAACCTGTTTCTTGGTATTTGCCTGTCTCATTTATCTGACTTATTTTCCAGTTTGAGCTAGGAGCACTGTCTTTTTTAGGAAAGACCTCATTCCACATTGGAACTGTCTATTCTGGGACTGGGACAGTTCCCGTCAACAAATGAGTCTGAACTGGGGAACTGACCACCATTCTAATAAGATCTACTAGGTTCTCTTACATGTAGGAAAGGATGCTGAGATCGCCTTTCAGATTAGAAAGATTTGGGTTGGAAATATTTGACTGACATTTTGGTCTGAGTCAGCAACATTTCCTTTTACTGGCAAAACTAACAGCTTCCTCTGATGATAACATAAACCTCCTTGATGGAACTCAGTCTTTTCCTCCTTTCACGGCTGATTGGAAGACCTTGCATATCTTTTCATCTGTTTTTCCAGCTTTCTTCTCCTTCCTAACGCCTGTGGACCTTATGTCCCACCCATTCCAAGCTACTTGCAATTTCTTTTAAGTGACATACCCTGTTGGATGTGTTTTTGTCCCATTTTGACATTTGTGGAAATTCCAGCCTTTCCCAACTCTACTTACTGGCAAAATTCTACACTCTTAAATCTCAGCTTGAAAATCTTCTTTTCTCTCAAATCCTATCAGAACCCCCCAAACCCGAGACACACACACACACCCCCAAGTGATTGTCTTAGACTCGGCTGTTTACCACATAACCCACGTTCCCACAGCACTCCATAAACCTGTGTTATAGCACAGCCTCTTTGACAGAGTGGTTGTCTGTTTGTGTGTACCCCTTCCCCATCACCTGCAGATTGTGAGCTCCCTGTGAGCAGAGCCTGAGTCATCCTCACCTTTGTCATCATGCAAAGCTAGCACAGTGCCTGGCCCATGTAGGTAGGTGATCAATAAATTATTATAAACATCAATATTTGATTTTCTGGCCTTATTTTTAACTCTCATTTCTAGCCTGTTGTAAAAATATAATAGACATGTTTAGAAACTACAAGCTATATAGAAAGGACACATAATAAAACAGTAATACCTAAACTCAGGGAGGATAAATAAATAGAAATGTGTACAGGCAGAGACCATCATGCATACTTCCAACTAAATTGGGCATAAAAGCATTTATTCTGGAAATTTGACTGTGTTTCTGTTGACTCGTGCTTGTGGTTAAATCATTTCTGTCTTGTGGATTTAGATAGTCTTAGGATATACATATTTGTGATAACCAGTGCCAACATGGCTTCATTATTTCCACTTACATAGAAGCAGAAATAAGTATTGATTTTTCCCCACTTACCTAAAATGATAATTGCCCACGGCTGCTTTTCAGTCTAGATTAGTATCAACCATTCAGTAGAAATGTGTAGTTAACTTTAGAAAGTTAGACAAACATAAAATAGATAGGAAAACTTGTGCTGACTGATTACTTTTCTGCCATAATCAACAATTTTACAGTGGGATATAATTGGAGAAAATAAGGTATCTCACTAGGGGGTCTTTAAAAAAGGCAGGCTGAGATTTTAATTCACTAGTGACGGATCAGGCTAGAGAACTTGTCATAGGACCTTTCAAAGCCCCTTCTCAGGATTTAAAATAATTTACCCACCTTTTCAAAATAGTGTTTGGATCATTTCAAGCCATTTAAACTAGTGGATAGAAGTCTATATTTAATATAGACTTGGAAAATGACTAGAAATAGTACTCCCAAGATGTCAGTTATAAAGCTGTTGTAAGTTTTAACAGAATAAAATAAATCTTTTAACTTAAACTTGTAGCTGAAGATCATTAACCCCTGAAAAATATGAGAAAAATAGAGATGTTATGCCCTCATTTTGGCCAAATAAGCAAGCAGCTTTTTTTGTATTTTTGGCATCCGTCGCTGAGGCACACAAGCACTCTTACCCCTCACTGAACAGGCTGTCCCTGTTCTGCAAGGAGGCCAGATTTCACAAGCCGTGCAGTCCCACATGCCACAACCCTGCAGGCAAACACTCAAGTCCTAAATCCCAGGCAGAGGAATCAACAGATCTTGTTGGCTAATGAGCCTTGGCATCTCTGGGTCCACATGTGTTCTCTGGCCAATTCCTGGTGGAATGAGGCAGGTGCACCTTTGCTAAAACAGTGAGGCGGGGGGGTGGTGAAGATTAAAGAGTCAGCTTTTCTGGCCATCAGACGAATCTGAGCTGAGCCCTTCCTCATTAGCAGCATTTCTTTCACCCAAAAGAACAACACAGGAAGTGAATATTGACTCTCTTGCACATCAGAATTTAATATGAAGTCATGGGGGAGTTTGGGGAGAAGTGGAAAGTTCACTTCACCCTGTATGTCCTTCTATCCTGTTTTCTTGGTATGCGTGGAACAGGGTTTGTTTTGTTCCACTGATTTATTTGTTTCCATTTTCAAGTAATAAGAACTGTTGTTGGGTGTATGAATTATTGTTCATAAAGTTGGGCATGTAAGGAATGTCACATAATAGTTTTCTTTAATTCGAATAAATCCAAGTCCCCTTTCCAGCTAGTTTTGGTAAGTTTAATCTTTATCTATTATGTCTCTCCTACACTCTCTCTCTTTCCCTTCCCTCCACCTCCCTCCTTCCCTCTCCCTCTCCTTCCCTCTCCCTCTCCTCTCTCTCCTCTCTCCTCATACCTCTTGCCTCTACCCTTCTCCCCTCCTGCTTCCTCTCTCTCCCTCCCCCATCTTCTCTCTCCCCCTACATCTCTCCCTCTTTCTTCTCATCTCTCCCCTCCCCACCCCACTCTCCCTTCTCTCTCCCCCTACCCCTCCTCTCTAATGCTTATGGTGTACCAGGAGAGTTGAATAAGAGCCTCCTAACCTCCCTCAGCCAAGGTGACCAGTGGTAACAGTGACTGTCCAAGCCTCTTTGGTCCCAGGTGGAAGGCTCTGGTGCTCCCTGGCTGAGGAAAGCCAGCAGCATCTTTGCTGAAGCTGGCATCCCCATGCCCAGGGCTCTGCCAACCCAGACTCAGCTCCCCAAGGCACACTTCACAGCAGCCTTGTCAGACCAGAAGTCTGTGCCAATCCCGCCCTTATGGAGCTTACATTTGGGTGGAAGGTGACAAAACACAAATAAGTAAAATACATAGTGTATTTCATAGTGAAATGTGCTGGGGAGAGAGAAAGAGAGAGAAAGCAGAAAGGGGAGTACGGCTGCAAATATCAGTAGAATGAGAGGAAGACTCCCCGAAAAGGAGACATCTGAGTAAAGACTCGGCGGAAGTGCGGGAGAAATCCATGTGATGTCTTAGGGGGAACCATTTCCAGCTGGGGAATCAGCAATAAAAAGGCACAGAGGTGGGAACGTGAGCAACACATTTGAGGAGCATCAGGAAGCCTGTGTGGTCATATGGATGAAAGAGGAGGAAGGGAGTTGGAGAGGAGGCCAAAGAGGGAACAAGAGCCAGAGAGGACAGAAAGACCTATGACTTTCACATTCACTCTGTGGCAAATGGAACTTGTAGAGTTTTGAGCAAAGGAATGGTCTTGTATGTTTCAACAGAATTTCTGTACCTGCTGAGTTGAGAGTCATCCAAATCGGCAGCAGGAATGACATCAGAAAAGCCAGTCAAAATGACAATAATCCAGACAAAAGCCAGGGGCGGCTTAGACTAAGGGTGGCAGCAGTTGAGGAGGTGAGAAGTGGTCAAATTTGAGCTGTGATTTGAAGGTAGAGCAGGCAAGATTTACCATAAGAGTGGATATGGGGTATGGCTCCAGGTTTGGGGGGCTGATCAGCTAGAAGAATAGAGTTGCTGTTTCCCAAGTAGAAAAGACTGTGAGGGTGGGGATGGTGGGGATGAGACAATATCAGGAGCTTAACTTGGACATATCAGATCTGAGATGCTTCATAGCATGTGTGGAGACTGAAAGAGAAGCACAGTTATGTGAAACTCAAGTTTGGTGGAGATATTTGGCCTGGATTCATAAAGATGGAAGTTGTCCATGTGTTGATGGTATGGGAAACCATTTAGTGGATGAGATCACCAAGACAGTGTGTGAGGAGAGGACAAGACAGAGAGAATCAAGAACCAAGGTTTAAGACAGTCCTTCTATAAGCAAAGGAGATGAAGGAACTGCTTCTTAAGTGAAAGGGAAACCAGAGATGAATGCTATTTGGAAACCAAGCAAAGAACATATTTCCAAGAGGAAGAAATGACCAACCATGTCAACTTCTATTGACAGGACAAGTAAGAAGAGACCTGGGAACTGATCATCAGGAATGTTGCCAGTCATTCCTGGCAACAAAATATGAATTAACTAATAACTCAATTATTATTGACTTTTCAGCAAAGTACCAAGTAGAGAATATATTAAGTATAGATGAATAATTTCCAGCAGTTCAGTGAAACTCCTGTTGAATTAGAGTGAAGTGCTGAGCCATTGGATTTTAAATAGTTGGTTGTAGGGGCTGAATTGCAAGAAGAGTACCTACTTTCCAGTGTAGGCAGTAGTCTACCAACCATGTGCAGCTGATACAGAGAACGTATGTCAGTGCTTTGCTGACATAGGTCTCCAGCTTGGTTGGTTTCTCATTGATCATAGGCATACTTGGACTTGGCAAACTAACAGATGTTGCCTTATATGAATCATTTTTAACATTAGTTACTCAAAGGTTGGCAAGCTATGGCCTGTAGGCCAAAACGAGCACGTTACTTACCTTGTAAACAGAGCTTTATTGGAACATAGCCAGGTCAGTCCTCCTTCTTTCCTGTACCATCTCAGGCTGCTTTTGTGCTGTAGTGGCAGAGTTGATCACTTGCAACAGAAATCACCTGGCCTGCAAGGCTGAAAACATTTGCTGTCTGGCCTGTTATAGGAAAAGTTTGCAGACTCCTGTTTAGACTTTAATAGACTATTGGAAATATAACAAGGACATTTCAGTACTACTGCAGGGGCTTTCATGTTAATTTACTCCAAGGGGCACATCTTAGATTTCACTTCTTTTCAAAGGCCAGAGTCTCCACTCCCTGCACTGTGAAGACAGTAGTTCTCAAAGTGTGGTCCCTGGACCAGCAACAATAGCATCACCCAGGAATTTGTTAGAAATGTACATCCTCAGGCTTCCCTTGTGGATCAGCTGGTAAAGAAACGCACATCCTCAAGTCCCATTCTAGACCCACTGATCAGAATGTATTTTAGCTGATCCTCGAGGTGATTCTGGAGCATGCTAGGTTTGATAGCCATCCTGCTAGAGAAGGTACTAATGGTAAGAAGAGCCGAGAACTGAAAAATGGGCATTTCCACCCACCCTTTCTTGTGATAATTTTCAGTGCACAAACTAGTTCTTTGCACATTAGAATCAGGGTTTTAAGAGCAGTCCTTTGAGTGTCACACTCTTTTATATATATATAAAACATTAGGATAACCCTAAAGTGCTAACCCTAATAAGTTAGCACTTATTATTGCAGTCAAATGACTCTTCATGGCAACAGTAGTAATAAGCCAAGTGGCTGCTGCTGCTGCTAAGTCGCTTCAGTTGTGTCCGACTGTGCGACCCCAGGGACGGCAGCCCACTAGGCTCCCCCATCCCTGGGATTCTCCAGGCAAGAACACTGGAGTGGGTTGCCATTTCCTTCTCCAAGCCAAGTGGCTACTTCCCACCAACCTGACAGTAGGATAATGAGGTTAACCACCTCCAGTGATTAAGGACCCAGAATACCCCTGCATGCCCCTAGGTTTTGACTATCTGATTTCTCATCACGATACCCCAGTGTGCATAAGAGATTGAATGTAATGAGGCATTTATTTATAAGAGAGAAAAGAAGTGATTTATTTCCAGCACCAACAAGGATATGCTAGAACATGAGAAAAACTTTAAATTGATCATTCCCCCCTAAAGGATTTATGCAGGTGCTGCTGATATTGTTGTTGCTATTTTCCTTTGCTTAATGATCTAATCCTCCCTTGGAGCTCTTGTGTCTAGAGGAAGAAATATCTCTGATAATGAACAGCTGTGCTTTATTTAGATGGCACTAGAAACTGGATCTCAGGAATCAGGGAGGGGCAACTAGTGAGTCGTGGCTTTTGTAAGCCAGGAAGAGGCAAGCAAAGAAACAGTGAATAAACTCAGGCTCCTTTCTAAATATCTGAAATTGGCATCTGTTTTAAAAAATCTGCTAGAACTTCATTTGAAACCTTAGAGAGATCATATGTATAGGTTTGTCCAAAACTAAATAGTTCTGGTTTTCATCCCCCAGAAATGATTAATGATGACCTCTTCATTTACGAGAACGCCCTGGTTTTTGTATGATAAATTACATAGTCACCATAGTGAGAGACAAGCCAAGTAGAATGCAGAGTGCAGGCTCTGAATTTCCTAACAGACCTCTGTTTGAAACCCTGTTCAGACTTGTAATTTGCTCTCAATGCCTCCATTTATTTAACTGTAAAATGTGGATGATAATACCTCTATCATAGAGTTGGTGAGCAAATTGAGTGAGTATGTACAATCTGCCTGGCTGAGTGCCCAGCAACTGGTGGGTGCTCTAGCTCTAGCTGCTACTTCACCTGTGGGGGAAAGAGCCTTCAGTCAGTTGGCTGAGTAGACTTCACTACATATAGTCATTCACTGCAACCCAGAAATTCATAAGCACCTTGTTTGGGCTCCATTTTTTGATAAGCTTTTTAAAATTTGTGGCAGTTGTTGTTTCCTTTTAAGGAACTATAAGGACATTAAGGAAAAATTGTCTTCAGAAAAGGCTTTATTTGCATTTGAAAAATAAGATCATGCTCACAAACTTGAACCAGAGGCTCAAATTTGTTAAATGCTGCTTCAAAATGAATGCCAGAAACAGAAATAACAGCATTGTGATTCATGATGTTGGACCTTGAGGAAGTCCAGTAAATTATAACTCATTCTTGACAGGACAAGATTCAAATTGAGAGTTGAACACTAGAGTCAAGCAGATGGAGATCAAAATATCACTTTTATTAATGATGAAGTAGTTGGAGATAATGACTTAGTGTGAGGGCCAAATGGGTTTGCCTGCTTACTTCAGCCCATAGGCAGCCAACCAGAGAAGAAAATTGGGTCTACAGAAACAACTTTACTAATATCACTGACAGGCACTGGTCCATGGAGGAAAAGGAAAAAAGATGATAAATCCTCCTCACCGAAAGACTTTTCAACCAGGTTGCTGCTGCTGCTGCTAAGTCGCTTCAGTGTCTGACTCTGTGCAACCCCATAGATGGCAGCCCACCGGGCTCCCCCGTCCCTGGGATTTTCCAGGCAAGAGTACTGGAGTGGGGTGCCATTGCCTTCTCCTCAACCAGATTACTCAATTATATATGTGGAGATGAGTAAGAGAAGGACAGAAGGCTAGATGAGTCACCCAAATGGAGCTCCCTCCTCATGGAAACTTGAAACCAGAAGAAAGAAGGTTCCCCATGACACTATCACCATTTTCTCACTGAGAATTTACTAACAGTCAAGTTTTGATCAGACCGAGCATATTATCTTTTGGAAAAGATGCCAGATTGCTTTTCCCAACTGCTGGTCAGAAATTGAATTAAATATCAATATTAAATCCCAAATAATCAGTACCCTTCCATTGTCTCATACATGATAATAGCAGTCAGTTATCTTAATAACTACAATAACTTGGGTGGTAAATGAAGGTCACTCCTGGTCTACAGCAGCATAGCTGCTAATATGTATCCATCACGTCAGAGACAGAATTAGGTTTCCGCTTTAGTCATATAGTTCCCTATTCATCTCAGCCAGAGGAAGTAATAACTATTATGGACATTCTTCCAGCAAGGGGAAGAGTGTAAACCTTGCATCCTTTTACCCAGTGGCCAGGACATGTT
>NW_011495030.1:1057478-1058237 GCF_000754665.1 Bison bison bison
TCATTCTGCTGCTGCTACTGCTAAGTCGTGTCAGTTGTGTCTGACTCTGTGCGACACCATAGATGGCAGCCCACCAGGCTCCAGCGTCCCTGGGATTCTCCAGGCAAGAACACTGGAGTGGGTTGCCATTTCCTTCTCCAATGCATGAAAGTGAAAGTGAAGTCGCTTGGTCGTGTCCGACTCTTCCCGACCCCATGGACTGCAGCCTACCAGGCTCCTCTGTCCATGGGATTTTCCAGGCAAGAGTACTGGAGTGGGCTGCCATTGCCTTCTCTGTGTTGTCACTCTAGCTAGGTCCAGTTCTGAGAAATAAGTAAGAATCTGGACTCTTCCAAATTTAATCCAGATGGACAGGCAAACTGTGAGCACTCATCCAGGTTACTGAGCATGTTCTCGTCTAGGTCTAACCACCACTGAGGCCAATGGTAAAAGCCTGTGAAAGAACACCAGGGGCCATTTAAATGGCTGTCATCTCTATTTCAGCAGTTTTCATCAATAGTATAGAGATATGACACTCAGTCTCTTTACAACAACCTATTTATTTAGTCACTTCTTTTCAGGTGTGCTAGCCCCAAGGTATGGAGAAGAAAATGGCAACCACTCCAGTACTCTTGCCTGGAAAATACCATGGACAGAGGGGCCTGGTAGGCTGCAGTCTATGGGGTCACTAAGAGTCGGCACGACTGAGCAACTTCACTTTCACTTTCATGCACTGGAGAAGGAAATGGCAACCCACTCCAGTGTTCTTGCCTGGAGAGT
>NW_011495030.1:1058337-1084398 GCF_000754665.1 Bison bison bison
CAGATGGACAGGCAAACTGTGAGCACTCACCCAGGTTACTGAGCATGTTCTCGTCTAGGTCTAAGCACCACTGAGGCCAGTGGTAAAAGCCTGTGAAAGAACACCAGGGGCCATTTAAATGGCTGTCATCTCTATTTCAGCAGTTTTCATCAATAGTATAGAGATATGACACTCAGTCTCTTTACAACAACCTATTTATTTAGTCACTTCTTTTCAGGTGTGCTAGCCCCAAAGTATGGAGAAGAAAATGGGTCACTAAGAGTCTGCACGACTCAGCAACTTCACTTTCATGCACTGGAGAAGGAAATGGCAACCCACTCCAGTGTTCTTGCCTGGAGAATCCCAGGGACAGGGGAGCCTGGTGGGCTGCCATCTCTGGGGTCGCACAGAGTCGGACACGACTGAAGCAACTTAGCAGCAGCAGCAGCAGCAAAGAGAAATTTTAAAATAATCCTAGATGGAGGATAGAGAAGATAGTCTAGATGAGACTAGAATCAGAGTGAACAGAAAGTTCTGGAGAGATGAGGCTGTGAATAAAGATTGGGTCCAGCATATAGGGAGCCTTGTCTGTCATGCAAAATGATTTGGACCTTTATCTATAAGCATTGGGAACCCACTGAAGATTAGTAACAGAGAAGACTATTTACAGATGATAACTAGCAGTTATGTGATGTTTGTTGAAGAGGCAGAGAAATCAGAAAGCAATCTCAGTAGTCCAAGGAAAACTAACGAGCACAGAAACTGGGCATTTGGTATAATTCCTGATTTCATGAGGGCTTCCCTCATAGCTCAGTTGGTAAAGAATCCACTTGCAATGCAGGAGACCCCAGTTCAATTCCTGGGTTGGGAAAATCTCCTGGAGAACGGAAAGTCTACCCACTCTAGTATTCCGGCCTGGTGAATTCTGTGGGGTCAAAAAGAGTAGGACATAACTGAGTGACTTTCACTTCACTTCACTTCCTGATTTCATGAGAATTTAAATCAGATTGGAGTGCCTTGAAACTCAGATCAGTTGACTGAGGGAAACTTGTTTATATCATAAAAGATTTGAAAATTTCTATGGAAATAATTACATTGTTGTCTAATCTATGAGCAATCAAGATATACTTGAGGAGATTCAGTATCTTGCCTTCCTTCTGTACCCAAATTTTAGTGAGCAACTACCGCATGTAGAACACTATCTGATATGCTGTGGATACAAAGATAAACCGACCTAGAGAGAAAAGAGATGTCCAAACTTGGAATTTAATGAGAGATATGGAGAAGGCAATGGCACCCCCACTGCAGTACTCTTGCCTGGAAAATCCCATGGACGGAAGAGCCTGGTAGGCTGCAGTCCATGAGGTCTCGAAGAGTCGTACATGACTGAACGACTTCACTTTCACTTTTCACTTTCATGCATTGGAGAAGGAAATGGCAACCCACTCCAGTGTTCTTGCCTGGAGAATCCCAGGGTCGGGGGAGCCTGGTGGGCTGCCGTCTCTGGGATCACACAGAGTCGGACACGACTGAAGCGACTTAGCAGCAGCAGCAGCATATGAGGTACTATGAGAATTTTTTCTTTTATAACAAAATAGTTTGTTGACAAATTTATAAAGAATATCCATTGGCATGGGCTTCTTAAAAAAATAAATACTATAAGAACACACAATGAGAATAGTTAGTTCTGCCTGGTGGGGGGTGAAAGGGGGGCATAAGGTAGACTTGTCTTTGAACCTGGGAACTGCAGGATGCATGTAAGTTCTCCAGAAAGAGTAAGTTAAGAAGAATATGCCTCAAAGAGAGAATAAAACTTTTCACATTTAGACCAGGGAGAAGTAATTGCAGACTCCTTCAAATGATGCAGAGAGATTTTTAAAAATTATTTTGGAAGGGCAAATTAATATGCCATTTTGCCATTACCAGCAATATTTTCCTTTCTCTTACCATTTCCCTCTCCTACCCAGGTATGCCCTGCACTGTGGGCTAGGTCTGTCCATGTTTTTTCAATTCATAATTCCCCTGGCTGCTCTGCTGCTTACGAATTCTGCCAAGAAGCCAATGGAACTTGTACAAGCTGTGGACTTGGTTCCTGGCACATTTATAGGGAAGTGTGGGCAAAGAATTAAAAAGTAAAATGAGTTAGAACCACTTTGATTACCTTATATTTGAGAAGGCAAGGAATGCCTTTTGATGTGGCTTTTGAACAGAGCAGAAACTAGGAAGGCTATTGCTTTGTTTGAGTGAGTTTCCTTGTAGACTTAGATCAATTACATTAAAACATTCAGCCTGCAAACAATGGCCTCAAAGAAAATAATGCTGGCGCTCTCCTTTTATGAAAGTAATACTTGCCTTATAGCCTTTGGGATTGGCTGTTCCCTTGCTTTTGAAATGATTCACATGGGATGTTGTTTGGATGTCCTAAAAACATACAGACATTAATAGCAGAACATTTCAGTCAGAGCTATCTGGCCATGAGAGGATAACTGTTTTCCATTGACTAAGTCAAAAGCTAAGTTTGTTTATTAGCATTTAATATCCTTGAAATCAACTTATGGGTTCTGTTCCTTGGCATTTACATCTCTGTCCAACCCAGAGAATTTGAAAGACTTAAGTTGATTGAATCACTGAGGAGAAGCCCCTTGGTAGAAAGCATTTGGGGAATGACACGAAAGATCACCTACACCAAAGCAGAGACTTCTAGTGTTTTGGATACAAGATAAAGGAATTGGGCTTCCTAAGCATATTATTGGTCTGCATGAGAGAATATTCAGACTTCAGAAAAGTGTGTTTCAAATTATTTGTCTGAGCATTCTTTTGGTTTAAATACATAAAGTACATTTATCTTCATGAATCATTTATACATTTAAAGTAGAAACCTTTTATGCACCTAATAAATATAAATAAGAATCTTTACTGTTGTGTTTGTTTAACCACATAGTTCTCAGTAAGTGCCAGGCTCTGTTCTATGTACTTTACAAATAGCTCAATTTATCACTCTAAACAACCCTATGAATTGTATGCCAACTCTGTGTACTAGACGTGTGTAGAATTCTAAAATATATTTTTGGTTTATCAATTCATATCAAGATGCATTTCTGCATAATTCCAGCTACCATGTTAGCAGTTTTGTGTAAACATATTGTCAAAGTTTTTAGTAGTAAGGGGGTAAAATAGAAGAGAGTGACCCATGCTGAGCCGGAAAGTGGGGGTCAACAGGAGACAGCAGATAAGCGAAGGTAGAGGCAGTTGTGGAACTGAGAATCAGAGGTGGAGATCAGGACAGGACAGGTTCAGCCCAGTTCCAGACCGGATCCTGTGATCTAAAGAAAAGTGTCATCTGAGAGAGTGAGACAGGGCCAGGCTTCCAGAGTGTAGGGCTGGGATGGTGGTGCTGTTGCATGACAAAGTGCTTCCAGAAAACTTCACTGAAATCAAGGCAGAACCCCAGTCTTGGGGCCCACATTGCCAGGGAGGGAGCACGCAATGCCCCTGCCTAGCTGGCTTGTAGAAGAGAGTGCCCCTCTCCAGGAGTCAAGGGTATTCAGAGTGGTGTGATCACTGTCTCTGCCTTTGGACTTAGAACTCTTGGAAAGCCATCTAAATCCCATCTGCTGTTGGAGTGAAGTTCCTTGATAGACCTTGTGAGTGAGAAAAGCAGAGGAGTCACCATGACTGGTGATCAGGCTTCCCACATGAGCATCAGTTATGCTCTAAAACAAAGGCCTACCTGACACCGTGTAGATGGTGTGCTTACACCCAAGTTAGGCTTGAATATTGCCTCTTAAAACCCTACCTCAAAAAAAAGAACCTCTTCCATCCCCAATTTTTCTTTTACAAAGGACCCCCAACTACTGTCTCCTGCCAGGGTCCTCACACTGAGAAAAGAGCATCTGAGGACTTTCCATATAGTTAAGGACAGGCAAAGGTGAAGACTAGATCAAATGTCTAACAGTGAAGCATCTTGTTGCATGTGATTTTCTTCTGACTTCTTAATAATTTGTGCTGTATTTTATATTTCCAAATAATTTTCTAAGCATCCATTTAGGTGCAGAATTATAGTGACAAAAAAGTGTAATAATAATGATACATGACATTGGTTTGAACTGGAATTCGCATTTACCAATTGAGTATATGGTCAGGATTTGTTAAAACAAATGGGTTTATTACCCATTTCCAAGTAAGATCAGGCACATTCCAATTATAGTTCTGTTCTCTTGGATAGATAATGTTTTCTATCTCCAAAACATGAAGGCAGTATCTAAAACATCTGCTTCCTTTGAAGACTGAAGAGACATTCTAGTTAAAATGAGGTGCGTTTTTTTATATCATCCCTAGATATTTTCTTGGGCTCATGCTGCTCCTTAGTAGCTCAGAGATTTCCAATCATGTTTATTTTGGGGGAAAAAAAAGCATATTAAAATATTATTTTCTGTAGAGTAATATTCTACAGTTATACCTGAATATTCATGTTCTGGTAAACTTCCTAATTGTAAGAAGCACCTTAAACTTAATAACCAAGAATAGCATCGAGTGTTGTCAAATATAGCTGATTACCAGCTTTATTTAATTTTCACAAATCCATCCCAGAATTTCCAGACCACAGAAGAGTTGCATTAAGGGTAGCAAAAACCTAATTCTAAAACTATTCAATACTTATAAAAAGCTGTAGTGTTATGCAAACTTCAGTCACTATTTCTCAAGTAGGCAGTATACTGGTGCCTATTAAAATCAGGTAGATGCTAATAGCTTGACTGCTTCTTCTCCCATCACTACAGTAATTGTTGCCACCCACCCCACCCCCCGATCTGTATAAAGTTCTGTTTGTAAACTACAAGACCTTAGTGGCTTAGTGAGTTTATCACCCCTTTATAATCCAAATATAGGAGACAGTGACCAGTATATCTATTGGTTGAGTCAACCATTGAATCCAAGACCAGACTATTCAAATGAGAAGTGGGATAAAGAGGATCTGTTCAGTGCTTTTTAATAATGTACAAATTTTACTAATATAAATTTAAAATTGTGCAGCATAAACTATATTGACAAACTCTCACTATGTGCATACTTTCAAAGCATATGAATTCTCTTGACAAACTTCTGAATCATTAAGAATCACATAATCCCAGAACTGGCAAGGCCAGTGAGTTAACTGTGTCCATGTTACTGCTAAACAGTTTTATCTGGTAAACAGAAATGTCTACCCAACCCTGTCTTGGTCTCAAAGTGACTAAGATCTTCAAGAAGTCATCTCTCATGTAAAGTTTCAAGCTTCTTTTCTAAATGACCTATACTATAATGATCACATGATGTGTGGCTTTGGTCACTGACTTAATATCAATCTTCTATGTGCCATCATTATGTAAATAATAAACTGTTTTCCAACAAAAAATACAGTATTCCTTGAGCCCATTGTCATTTTAGGTCATATACAGTAAGGTTGACAGTAAACCAAAGGATTAATTTAGTTGGATCAAAATTCTAGTTGTCCAAGAATTTCACTACAGTACACCAAATACTTTTACATGTGGCTGAACTGATCATAGATTATAGTCTCATGTCAATAGAAAGAGAAAGGGGAAAAAACTCTTTTGGAATTTTAAGACGTTCTTCTATCCCTTCCACCTCCCTTCTTCACAGTACCCAACCTGGTCTTTGTTTAGTGCCAATTTTGACAACATTTGACAACATATGCTGAACTGCATAGCAGGTATAACAAAATGAGACAAAAGTCTAAAAGGTTATCTTCTGCAAAGAACCATTAATTGGGGCTCAGTTTATAATTTAAAAGCCCTGGGTCAACCTGGAATCCTCTAGATTGCTAAGTCCATTACTCAAGCTCACATTTTTTAATAGGCTATAATGCTTCTAGTTCCAAAATTACAAAAACTATAAAGAGTGTGGCAAACATCTTGCCTCTTCTTAATTAAGCAACATTGTGTTGCTCTAAAATTAAATTCTAATGGAAATCTCTAAGAAGTTCTTGGTTCTGGTAGAAAATGAAAAATTATTATTATCAAGTAAGGAATTAACCTACTTTCACCAAAACCAAAAGAGCAAGTATTGACCAAAAAAAGTCTCTGAGGGACCTAGATAAAATGAGAACTTTTTGGTAATAATAAAGGTTGTATTTTTTAAAAACTATAAATCTATAAACTGCTTTTTGTGAATGGTCAGTCAGTAGTTTCAGATGAGCAAGTACATTTGTGAAGCTCTTCATAGTAATTATATTATTTCCTTTGTGGGCATAAATTGGTAGTGGTCCTTATGAATCCAGTTGGGTCTTCAGTGAATTCTCAAAATGCTTTCTTTATTTCACTAATAAAAATATACCATTCTTGATATTTTAAAAAGCTTTTTTCTTTACTAATGAGGTCATATGTTACAGATTTATAAAATTTATTTTATCTAGAGACTTTTAAAATGTCCCTTATCCAAAATACCATTTAGAAAAGAAAGTGTGAATGGAAGAAATAAAGAAAAACAAGGAAAAGAGAAAGACATGAAGGATAGGAGGAGAAATAAACTATAGACAGTGGGAAGTTTGGTTAATCAATATAACTGGACAGTAACAATGTGATACAGTTTCCCCAGACTACTGTTTTGTTTGAAAACCTTTTCTAGAACCTGTCTCAGATGCCTCAGTGTGTTTCATCAATTAAGTTCAGTTGCTCAGTTGTGTCTGACTCTTTGTGACCCCATGGACTACAGCATACCAAGCTTCCCTGTCCATCACCAACTCCCTGAGCTTGTTCAAATTCAAGTCAATGATGCCATTCAACCATTTCATCCTCTGTCATCCCCTTCTTTTCCTACCTTCAATCTTTCCTAGCATCAGGGTCTTTTCTAGTGAGTCAGTTCTTCACATCAGGTGGCCAAAGTACTGGAACTTTAGCTTTAGCATCAGTCCTTCCAATGAATATTCAGGACTGATTTCCTTTAGGATGGACTGGTTTGATCTCCTTGCAGTCCAAGGAACTCTCAAGAGTCTCCTCCAACACCACAGTTCAAAAGCATCAATTCTTTGGCACTCAGCTTTCTTTATAGTCCAACACTCACATCTATACATGGCTACTGGAAAAACCATAGCTTTGACTAGACAAACCTTTGTCAGCAAAGTAATGTCTCTGCTTTTTAATATGCTGTCTAGGTTGGTCATAGCTTTTCTTCCAAGGAGCAAGCATCTTTTAATTTCATGGCTGCAGTCACCATCTGCAGTGATTTTTGGAGTCCAAGAAAATAAAGTCTGCACTGTTTTCATTGTTCCCCATCTATTTGCCATGAAGTGATGGGACTGAATTCCCCTGGTGGCTCAGATGGTAAAGAATCTGCCTACATTGCAGGAGACCCAGGTTCGATAACTGGGTCGGGAAGATTCCCTGGAGAAGGGAATGGCAACCCATTCCAGTATTCTTGCCTGGAGAATTCCATGGACAAAGGAGCCTAGCAGTCCATGGGTCACAAGAGTCGGACATGACTGAGCAACTAACACTTTGACTTTCAGTGAGCTTCATAAAAGAACACAAACTGATGCTCTTTGCATATATAGTGGTCCTTCAGTATCCTCGGGAGATTGGTTCCAGTCCCACCTCCCAGATACCAAAATTGCAGATGCTCAAGTCCTTTATATAAAATGGTGCAGTATTTGCAGGCAGCCTATGCACATCCTGCAGTAAACTTTAAATCATCTCTAAATTACTTATAATACTTAATAGAAGTAAATGCTATGAAATTAATTGCCAATGCCCAGCAAATTCAAGTTTTACTTTTTGGATGTTGCTGGAATTTTTTTTTTTTTTTTGACTTGCAGTTTGTTGAATTCATGGATGTGAAACTCACAGATACAGATGACCAACTGTATATCAATGTTCTTAATTTAGGTGAGGCTCTGTGAGGGTCCATTAGCAAGGTTTTATGAATAGACTTCAGGAATCCATGAACTTTTGAACCTGTATAGAAGCATTTTTGTGACTGTCCTTATGTGCCTTTGTTTTTCTTGGAAAAAGATCATTAGCTTTCATTGGAATCACAAAAGTATTCAAAGATTCTTGTCTCAAAAAAAAATAGGCTAAGGACCATTACTTTGGATCATTACTAATTATTTTATATCATTTTCTTTTCTCAGAAAAAGACAATACATGAGACTGGGGTGCATGTGTGTGTGTGTGTATCTGTGTGTGTATTGACAAAAAGTTTAATGTTACCATATACTGACACATTTAATTTACACAAAGCATATTTTTAGGCGTGGCCTGATTCTCTACCACCTGTAACTAAGAAAATCAAAACTGCTTTTATTTTAGGCTTTAAGGGTTTTTATAGTCTGTGGAACAAATTTTTATCTAAAGGAAATGGGAGAGAATTTGGAGTCATTAGATATATTGGATATATTCAATTTATGAAAAAATAGATAATGTTTTGATATTTTGCTCCATCTAATTTTTAGCCCTGAAATATATATATCTGAATTAATATAGTTGTTTTCTTCATTTCAGTTGCTTACAGCTTCATTTCAAATACAGGAAATACGACCATCTAAATGCTTCTATATTTCTAGGGTATAACAATTTGATTTATTGACAGATACAACTGACAGCTTATTGCTCACATTTCTGCCCATGAAAAGTGATCCTTTGCACCCACCCATGCATGTGTGTGTGCTCAGTCGATTCAGTTGTGTCAATTCTTTGTGACGTCATAGACTGTAGCCCACCATGCTCCTGTCCATGGGATTCTCCAGGCAAGAGTACTGGAGGGGGTTTCCATGCCCTTCTCCAGGGGATCTTCCTGACCCGGGGATTGAACCGAGCTCTCCTGCATTGCAGGTGGATCCTTTACTGTCTAAGTCACCAGGAAAGTCCCCTTTGCACCTGTGTTTCCTCTCAAAGAGAGGAGAATTTTCCAGACATCTTGCCTATTATCTGGTAGACTCTAGATCAGGAACATTCTAGAAGGTCCATTTTATGACTTCTTCCTCCATGAATGGCTCATAGTTGGTCTGTGAGTAGGAGTAATGATCCACGGATAGAATCAGTGCTCAAGAATGAGAATTTAGCCAATTTAGGCTAAACAGGATTTAGCCTCTCTTAGAAGATCCGAGAAATAGTGTAAATGTTATCATTTGGTATAAAACAAATGGTATGGTGTATTGTCCCTTGACATGAAACAATATGGGAGTATGTGCTGAAGAAAAGCAAAGGAGAAAACTAAATGGCATGGTACTTTGGAAATACCTTATAAAATATCTTTAAACATATGTTTATGTTTAAACATAAAATGCTTTATAAAATAACTTTTAATGTACCTTGGAAAAGAGTTTCTTTTCCAAGGCACTTTAGAATATAAATCTGTATAGGAGTGGGTATTTTTTGTGTCAGAAAATTCTCCTCAAAAAGAAGTATGCTGTATTAACATTTCAAGTTAATCTTCAACATGCCTTTCAACAAGAACTTAATCATAATCAACAGCAGTGGATAAAGTGTCTCCTTCATAGACACCAAAACAGAGCTTTAAAATGCCATTTTGTCTGAGTCCTTAGGGCTCTGGGTCAAAGGAGAACAGCATGACCTTTTACTTCCCTCTTCTTGGATTTGAGAGAGTTAATGCTCAAAAACTTCCCATCCACAGAAAACTCTGATGAGACTATGAGTCATCTCTCTCACAATTCCTTCCGGGAACAAAAAGAAATCTTGGCTTCTTGTCTTAATCAACAATTGTCATTTTCTTACATTTTTTAAATGTAAATTTAAAATAGCATTCTTCTTTGTGTAACTGGCATTTTGGAGAATTCTTTGCAGATGAAAATCAAACCATGAAAAACACTGACTTAGAAGAGATAAGGCCCTAGGAGACTGTTGTACTTATACTTTAGAAGTAAAACTGGTCACACAAGTCTAATAGAATCTTTTACTAATGGAGCAAGAAATCAAACATCAAACTCATTTCTCATAGGGAAGTAGTTTCTTGATAAAAGATAAAATACCACAGCAGAAGGGGGAAGAGAAAGAACTGAGGTGACTGAGGGGTTTTTCATATTTACAGAAATGGTACAAATGCCTGATTCTTTCCTTTTTAAGATAACTGCTTTGTGTACCTTACAAAACATCTCATTTTTATGGAACTGCCCATTTTTCTAACTATACTGACAAGATAGAGTGAAAAAATACAACGTGACACCAAATTGAACAAAAGAAGTTATTCATTCACCAATGATGATAACTTGAGGTGTCACTTGAAAACTAATTTGTTTCTCATGGACTTCCCTGGTGGCACAGATAGTAAAGAATCTGCCTACAATGAGGGAGACCTAGGGTTGATCCCTGGGTCAGGAAGATCTCCTTGAGAAGGGAATGGCTGCCCACTCCACTATTCTTGCCTGGAGAATTCCATGGACAGAGAGAGAAGCCTGGCAGGCTACAGTCCATGGGGTTGCAGAGTAGGACATGACTGAGAGACTAACACTTTCACTTTTCTTTCACTTTCTTTTCTCTTCATGTCTCTTATGGACATTTGTTTTCAGTACTTCTCTTTATTATGTTAGATTGAACATACATAAGTGCTGATGTTAGGGTAATTTTTTACTTGAAAACAGCAGTGTCTATTGACTCAGTGTAAATAGATGAAATTCCTTAATTCAGCTGAATTCAACCAATGTTTGCCCATCATGTGCCTGGCAACTCACCCTATAGTAAAGGACACAATGATGGCAAATGGCAGATGCTATATCCCCTAGGTAATTTATTATGACCGTTATATGTTAAAAATCCATAATCAAGCTGATCACCTGTGGTCAGAAATAGATAGACCCATAATTTAGCTAGCAGTTGATTCAACAAGTTAAAATATACCCCCAGCTGATTTTTGTAGCCTTTAATATAAAAACCACTTAGGCATTTTCTTAGCACTGTGATAACTTCAGGGAGGTGACTTTTATTTTTTTTAACTTTCCATGTTTCATATAGGAAACTGGCCATTGGATCCACATGAGACTTGCTTAAGATCACATTTAGCTTCCAATCTTTTGGCTACTGGCTTCCTCTACTAACCAACTTTCCCACCTTCTCACTCTATGCCTCCCCTGTGAGGTATGGTCATCAACACTTTAACTTACCCCAGCACCCTGGGAGTTACAGGGAGAGGGCAAAGTCTAATGGACTCTCTGGTAGGAAAATTCTACTAAAGGGTTTTCTGTAAATTTTTGCTCCATATGTTATCCCTTCATATGTTGTTTCCTCCCCATGCTCAGTAATTTTAGTTTGTGCTTTTTGTTTCTCTTTTTGTTTCTTTGGTTTGCTGGCTTTGTGTTCTTTTCTCTTTTTTTTCCTTTTCTTTTCCTTTTTTAATGCAGGAATCGGTCAAGGCGTTCCAGTGGTGGCACTAATTGTGGAAGGAGGACCCAATGTGATCTCAATTGTCTTGGAGTACCTTCGAGACACCCCTCCTGTGCCAGTTGTTGTCTGTGATGGGAGTGGACGGGCATCCGACATCCTGGCATTTGGGCATAAATATTCAGAAGAAGGCGGGTAGGTAATTTGCCAGGCCCTGGATTTAAACTATGAGTGCTGAGCTTGTGTTCCAAGCTTGGAAGAGAGTGTGTAAGTTGATTGATGGTTTGGCACGGGAAGGAGGCTGTAAAGAGCAGGAGAACATATTCTAAATGTCCTCTGAAGTGGGAAATACCATGAAAGCTACACTAGTCCACACTGATGATAAAGAGAACTAGGGGAATGGAGGGGCCATAGGACATGGGCTCCTTCCTCTTCATTTTCCTTTCTCTTTTCCTTCTTCCACTAAGGAATTGGTTTTTTTTTTTTTCAATGACTTTTATTGGAATATAGTTGACTTATAATATGTTAGTTTAGGTGTATATCCCTTATAAATATATATATGTATATATTCTTTTTCATATCCTCTTCATATATAGGTTATTACAGAATAATGAGTAGAGTTCCTTGTGCTATACAGTAGGTCATCAGTTGTCATCTGTTCTATGTATAGTAGCATATATGTATTAATCCTGATCTCTTAATTTATCACTCCCCCTCCATGTTTTCCCTTTGGTAATCATAAATTTGATTTCAAGATTTGTGTTTTCCCTTTGGTGATCATACATTTGATTTTGAGATTTGTGAGTTGGTTTCTGTTTTGTAAATAGGTTCATTTGTATCATTTTTATTAGATTCCACATATAAGTGACGGAGAAGGCAATGGCACCCCACTCCAGTACTCTTGCCTGGAAAATCCCATGGACGGAGGAGCCTGGTAGGCTGCAGTCCATGGGATCACTAAGAGTCAGACACGACTGAGCGACTTCACTTTCACTTTTCACTTTCATGCACTAGAGGAGGAAATGGCAACCCTCTCCAGTGTTCTTGCCTGGAGAATCCCAGGGATGTGAGCCTGGTGGGCTGCCATCTAGGGGGTCACACAGAGTCGGACACAACTGAAGCAGCTTAGCAGCAGCAGCAGCAGCACATATAAGTGATATTATATGATTTTCTCTGCCTGGTTTTCTAGACTTAGTATAATACTCTCTGGGTCCATTCATGTTGCTGCATGTGGCATTATTTCATTCTTTTTAATGACTGCATAATATTCCATTATATATGTATACCATATCTTCTTTATCCATTCCTCTGCCAGTTGATACTTAGGTTGCTTCCACCTCTGAGCTGTTGGAGACAGTACTTCAATGAACATTCGAATGTGTGTGTCCTTTTTGAATTATGGTTCTCTCCAGATATATGCCAAGGACTGGGATTGCTAGATCATATGGTAGCTCTATTTTTAGTTTTTTAAGGAACCTCCCTACTTTCTCCATAGTAGCTGCACCAATTTACATTACCATCAACAGTGTATCTCCACCATCAATCTCCACACCCTCTCCAGCATTTATTGTTTGTAGATTTTTAATGATGGCCATTCTGACAGGTGTGAGGTGATACCTCATTGCAGTTTGAAAGCTATATTACAAAGCTATAGTCATTAAAACAGTATGTTACTAGAACAAAAACAGAAATATAGCTCAGTGGAATAAGATGGAAAGTCCAGAGATAAACCCATGCACCTATGGTCTAATCTGTGACAAAGGAAGCAAGAAGATGCAATGGAGAAAAGACAGTCTTTTCAATAAGTGGTGCTGGGAAAACTGAGAAGCCATTTGAAAAAGAATGAAATTAAAACACTCTCTAACACCATACACAAAAATAAACTCAAAGTGCATTAAAGACCTAAATGTAAGGATGGATACTATAATACTCTTAAAGGAAAAAAACATAGGCAGAACACTCTCTGACTTAAATTGCAATGATGTCTTTTTTGACCCACCTCCTAGAGTAATTAAAATAAAAATAAACAAATGAGATCTAATTAAACTTAACAACTTTTGCACACCAAAGGAAACCATAAACAACATGAAAACATAACCTACAGAATGGGAGAAAATATTTGCAAACTATGCAACTGACAAGGGATTAATCTCTAAAATATACAACTTGTGCACCTCAATGTCAAAAAAAAAAATCAAAAAATGGGCAGATGATCTAAACTGACATTTCTCCAAAGACACACAAATGGCTGAAAAGCATAGGAACTGGGTTTTTACATGTGAAGCACAACTAACCTGGACCATATAATGCAGGTTAGCAACTTGAGAGAAGCTAGGATGTGCAATTTCCAGGCTTGACCTCCAAACACCAGCTTCCCCAAGCTGCTATGTGTGTACAAATACTAAATGTTTACAAAGGCGTTTGGTGCCATATCCCATCATATCCCTCTAGACTGACTTGGAGAGTGGACTGTCTGTAATGGTAACCACTCTGGTCCTGTGTAAACTGATCTTTAATCCTTCACACACTTTCCTTGATCTAGCAGCTCCCTTCTGCATGCTGCTTTCAACAGTCCAAAGCACCAACCCCTTGGAGGACTTCCTTGCATAGCCATCCCCTGCATCTGAGATCCCCTTCTGCAGATGATTAGAAGTAATTCATCTGAAGGTATGGGTGACTTTAAGGAGGAGAACTCAAAGGAGCTACTGAAGCTTTAAATAAGGAATTTCCTAACCTAATCCGTTCTCCTAACTCATGGAAGTAGTTGGAGAAAGAAACCCCAAAGGAATTGGACATCTTTTATTCATCCCTTCCATAAATATACAGTTAGTGTCTACTGGGTGCCATGCACTGAGATATGGGAAAAAAAAAAAAAAAGCTATTTCTACCCTCAAAGAGTTCATAGCAAGTCTTATAAACTGACAAGTGTATCATTATAATAAGAGTAATGACAGGTGAGTTTGTCTACTCAGGCCACTCCCTCTGGCACCTCTCCCTCACCCAGCCTGACTTAAAATAGACTCAGCATGGCAACTCAATGCCATTTTTCCTCTCCCCATTCCTCCTCTTGTCTTTGCCACCAGCCGAGCACACCATCAAGGCATTAAACAGCACACTTCCCTTAGTTAGTACATGTACTAACCCTTAGTACATGTACCTAGGCATGTGAAAGGAAGAAAATCAGAGGCACAGAGCTCTCAGCTTAACATTGTGAACACTGACAGTGACTTTGCTGCTGCTGTTGCTGCTGCTGCTGCTGCTGCTGTTAAGTCACTTCAGTGGTGTCTGACTCTGTGCGACCCCATAGACGGCAGCCCACCAGACTCCCCCGTCCCTGGGATTCTCCAGGCAAGAACACTGGAGTGGGTTGCCATTTCCTTCTCCAATGCATGAAAGTGAAAGTGAAGTCACTCAGTAGTGTCCTACTCTTCCTGACCGCATGGACTGCAGCCCACCAGGCCCCTCCATCCATGGGATTTTCCAGGCAAGAGTGCTGGAGTTGGGTGCCATCGCCTTCTCCAGTGACTTTAGGCCCTGTTAAAGCTTTTGATATTAAAAGAAAAAAGCACCAAGTTAGAGTTTGCTTTCTGGCAAATTTGATGAAGTTATCATTATCTTCTTTAATAGTAAGTATAAGTCCATTTTATAGTTAACAATCTAAACAGAGAATATTTGCTTACATGGTCCTGTGTCTGTCACCAATAAAAGTTGAAGATCCTCAGCTACGCTTTGTTGTTCAGTCGCTCAGTCGTGCCCAACTCTTTGTGACTCCTTGGACTGCAGCACGCCAGACTTCCCTATCCTTCACCATCTCCCATCCCAGAGCTTGTTCAAACTCATGTCCAATGATGCTTTGCTTTTATTAAAAACTTACACATAGTTCTCATTAATTTAAATATAACAATCGGTTATTAAAGAATGTATATAGCCTTTAGCTTTGGCACTTTTTTTGTCTTAGTGATGGCATTATTTTGTTGTATTCCTACAAAGTGGATGTAAGTTTGCACTCAGAATGCATGTTTCCTTTTGAGAAACCTCAGCACTTCAGATTTCCAGGTTTATATACAATGAAAATATGGACCTTGTGCTTGTTTTTTTGTGGTTGTCTTGGGTTGGGTACCTTGAAAAATGTTGAAATCTCTGATAAGCTGCTTTTCCTGATTCTGTTTTAATATAAGAGAAATATTACACATTTGGTGCTGGACATGGCTCTATATATTATTCAACCTAGAGGACAGATACACAAAGAAATTAAGTGCTTTGTCAAGGCCATACAGCCCATGATCCCAGGCCAGTTCAGTATATTATAAAAATTTACTGAAATGCGTTTTGTGGTATATGCTCTATTGTTTATTCATATAGTACTTCAGTGATACTATCTTTTAAATATATAAGTATACTTAAGCTGCCTTCAGCTTTCTCTTTTTGCTATAATTTAATTTATTATTTTTCTGTGTGCTCCAAAAAGATAAAATCAATGCATGTCTGGTTACAAACTGAAATACAAGCAGATCAGCTCTACATCATATGGATTCTTTTCCTTCCCCCACCCAGATCATCATACCCCAACTCTAAAATTAAAAGTCAGAAATACCATGCCCTACAATGAGTGTAACTGGTATGAAGATAAAGAGTTAAGATATTTTTATATCTTTAGAATTATTAAAATTAAAACTTTAATAATTTTCAGAAAAATTTAAAAATGATTATTAAGAATATAGAACTATACAGTCCATGAAATTCTCCAGACCAGAACACTGGAGTGGGTATCCTTTCCCTTCTCCAGGGGATCTTACCAACCCAGGGATCAAACTCAGGTCTCCTACATTGTGGATGGATTCTTTACAATCTGAGCCACAAGGAAAGCCCTAAATCTAAATATATATATTAACATTATGATAAAAGTATGCCCTGCTTCAGGAAAGCATTTGTAAATTTAACATGATAAAATGCATTCATAATGTTTCTGTGTGCCCTCTGAATAACTGCCAGAATTAATCATGTTTATTTAACTTGATAAGAAATTGTCCAACCACACATGTGCAGCCAATTTTAAAAATCATTAGTGTGCCTATTATATGCTTAAAAAAAAAATTGCCCAGCTGGACTTTATTTATCAAAAAGCATTTTTTCTTTGATTTTCAACAAAGTCCAAAAGAGTCGAGACATATTTCACTACAAATAAATATAAATGCATAACTATGTTCATATAAACAGACCTATGCTGCAGTCCATGGGGTCACGAAGAGTCGGACACGACTGAGCGACTTCACTTTCACTTTTCACTTTCATGCATTGGAGAAGGAAATGGCAACCCACTCCAGTGTTCTTGCCTGGAGAATCCCAGGGATGGGGGAGCCTGGTGGGCTGCCGTCTGTGGGATCCCACAGAGTCGGACACGACTGAAGCGACTTAGCAGCGACAGCAGCATGCAAATAAAAGTGTGCAATTGTACATATAATGTTGAATATAGGGAACATATATACTTGGTTTATGAAAACTGAATTGGGGTTTAAACAGTTTATTTTTATTTTTCAGTTACTTTAGAAATGTAAATATGATTTTTAAAATTTTAACTTCATTTACAAGTTGTTAAATAATATAGGCCCAAGGACTATAAATTTTTATATTCAGCTCTAAAGCTTTTCAATTTCATAATCCTAAAGTTGTGAAAAAAAATTTACACACTTTGTATCTTAACTTTTGTGAACTTGATACTTTGACTTTAAAGTCTCTGCTAATAACCACCTTTCAAAAACATGAATCTGAAAGGGAATGACTCTGGAAGCAAATTATGATTGGAAAAACTGATTAACTTTTGTAGATGAGATTATGTGCGGTGTAAAAAGGCAGACTATCTCTCCCAGTGCTCTGAGTTTGGATAAACTAGGAGACAATGGCAATTAAATTCTTATTTTTATCTTTTCTCCCCATCTCTGTTCTGAGGCATATACTACCAGAAAAAAATGGTCAGACTTTGTTTTTGTCCTTATTGATGTACTGGATTTTCTATTTCTCATCTGTCTTAGTTTAGAATGAGTCACAAGTCACTTTCCCTGACTAATTTCATTGCTTTAGAAATATTATCAAATGTTATTTCTGCATCATGAATGACTCAGCACTGCAGGCATAAATAGATGAATGCTATCCAAGTAGCATTAGATTCAACTACCTCAGTTTTTAAATACTAGGATTCCCCTTTGTGCTGTGTTGGCTGAGATGACCAGCTTTACTCCTAGTCAGGAATACCTTTCCAATTGTAGGTGCCTGAAGTGCAACCCAAAGATTACTTTGCTTGATAATTGTCAATTCAAGTCTCAGATTTCAGAGAAATATGATCTAGCCCTTCATTTATCAGTTAGTGAGCAAGTACTCACCGATGAAAAATGTCAGCCTGAAAAAGACATCTGAATGAATGTGTGTCCTGAGATGATGCCCCTTATTCATCCAAATTGTATTATTGATGTTTGTGTTTATTTTGTCATTTATGCCCAAAATTATCACCTGGATTTACCATTTTTAGATATCTGAGGCAAGAAGCAGAACTCAAAGAGGCAGAAAACCTTAAAGTTTTAAGTAGTCATAACTTTTGGAAGGTAATCAATGAGGCAAACACAGATAGACTTCACATCCTTATGTGCCAGTGGAATTTGCCTCAGGTATTGTGAAGAATAAATGAGCAATGGCTTGCTTTCAAATATAGGAGGTAAATAATGTGTTCAAGATAAAAGTCTGATTTGTCTATTTAAAGGGAACTTCCTTGGTGGCTCAGCAGTAAAGAATCTACCTGCCAAAACAGGAAAAATGAATTCCCTGGGTCAGGAAGATCCCCTGGAGAAGGAAATGGCCACCCACTCCAGTACTTCTGCCTGGGAAATCCCAGGTACAGAGGAGCCTGTCGGGCTACGGTCCGTGGTATCACAAAGAGTCAGACATGACTCAGTGACTAAACAGCAGCAACACAACAGTGGGGTCCCTCCATCTTTGGATTAGATGAAGTAAAGGCATAAATGAAACACAAAGTAGAAATGAAGGAAAATTTTGTTGCATGGCTTCAAATTATATCACTGTCCTAACAGAGATGTGACAAGTTTGCTAGTCTCCAAAGAACATCAGAATGACCAAAGACAGGAGAAAGTCCATCAGCAAAGTATCATTTTAGAACCCCAGGTCTAGACTCTATTCCCTAAGGCATATCTTTCTGGGTGGTAGCCACTGATTCCTTCTGCTGCTCAAGAGAGTTCTAGCTAAAGCTGAAGGATGCCACAGGCCTATAATTTGTCTCTGTAAGACCTGTCCAAAGAAAGTAATTGATCTTGATGGATTGTACTCCAGCGTGATTTAGACATAATTGGAATGTCAAGTGAGAAAGAAGGAAACAAATAGCAAGCATGCCAACTTCGTGTCCATTTTATTTGTTGTTAATTTCATCTTGCCTTGTCTCTTTTCTAGAATTTTCTATAAAAAGCATGTCAAAACTGGATTCTGTCTTGTGACCTCAGAAGGGAAGTAAGAAAAGTTGGAAACATCTTGTACAGACACAGAATACTGGTGGCTTTATTTATTTATTTTTTAAAGTGCTGCCTTTGTAAACTGCTTTCCAAGTTAACATTTCACTGTAAGAGGATAGGCAGGATGTGGCACATTGGAGATTAATTGGAAATCTACAACACAGGCATGAGTACCAATAGGTAGTATACATGTATTCATAGTATACATGATAAATGTATAAAGTGTTACCAGAGCACACAGCTCTTGAGTGTGGCATTCCTCATGAGAATCTATAAAGTCAGTGGAAACATTTATGTTAATTATCCACAAAATGGCAATATAATAACTCTATTGCTGCTTTTCCTCTTTCCCATCAAATACTATATCTAAACTGAGAGTCAGCATGAATGATCAGGGAAAAGCTAACATATGACCCTCTTTTATCCAGCTCAACACAGAAAAAAGAACCAGTCTGAATTGGTTGAAGGAAAGCTGGTAAAGGGGACAAATTATATGAGATAGTATAATGTTCAGTGTGTGTGTATATATATTTTATTAAACTGAATTTATATATACTTAAATTCAATGTAATGGGATTGATATGTTAATTTAATATTATAAAATTGATTAAATATAATTAAGTATATATATTAACATATAAATAATATATATATATGTATGTGTGTTTAAATTTTAAGTGAAAACCTAACAGTAGGACTGATAACATCACTTTTCAAATCAATCAATCACCAGATATTTTTCAAATGCTTGTTTTAGGCCTTTGCTTGAGATGTACAATTGATCTAGTACAATAAAAAATAATTTTCAATTAGATGTTACTGCGTTCCAAAAAGCAGAAAGAGGCATAGGTTGGAGTAGATGGAGAAAGTTTTATAAAGAGAGTATTACTTCAGTTTTTCCATTTGTGGAATATATAAAGATATAGTTATATGGATACTTATGTCATTGTATCTAAGTTCCACAAGGCTAGAATAGCTTTGTTTGTTTAGGCAAGTGCAAAATAAAATAAATATTTTTTTCCTTAGAGTTTGCTATTTGATCCCTCCATGTCTACATGGGGATAATGAAGCATTAACTTATTTATTGAGGAAAGTGCCAGTGAAAACTTTTATTGATCTAAATTGACCAATACATTCTCTATATTGATTAAATTTACTTTAGAATTGCTCAATTCCAAGTTGGGGAAATGTGCCTTGAAATAAAGAGCAAACATGAGAAAAACACAGAGCTGGGTAATCCATCACCATAAAGAAATCTCTTTTAGGGAACCACTGCTCACAACTTTCAGATAGCGCATCAATGCAAGTGAAGACTTCAGAGGTATCAGTTAGGTTCCTCTGAGATTTGCTTAGCTGACTCTCAGCCATTTGTTACATAGAAAAAACTCCGAATAATATGTGGTCATCACATTTAGGCATGGCTTAGAATCACTTGGAAAGCAATAAAAGACAGAGTCCCCTAAGTATCCTGATTCAGTGTAGCTGGGCTGGAATGCAGGAAACTGTATTTGAAACCAAAACCCCAGATGATTCCAATGAGAGGGTCCATGGACAACACTTTCAGAAACTTTTTAAAAACTTATTTTATTGAAGTACAGGTGATTTACAATTTTGTGTTAATTTCTGCTGTACAGCAAAGTGATCTAGTTATACATAGGATTGACCTGACATTTCTTTACCCACTTAATTTCTAGGAAATTTTTCTTTCTGAAGTTCAGTGCATAGTTTCTGTCTCATGAGAGCTTTAAAACCAACAAATACATTTAAAAATTATCTGAGTGAGGTACAGATAATAAACTGTCCTGGTATTTAATCCTTCTACCTTAGAGGAGATGAATTCTGAATCAATCTGGTGGACATTAGAACCTGCAGCTGCTAAAAATACAGTGTATTAACATCTCACCCAGTAGTGTCATTAATAATAGATAATGTTTGGGATGTTCTTAATGGATTTTCATCAGATTCCCTGTGTAAGTCTCAGATGTTGATTATGAACCACAGGGTTTATGAAAACTATTTACAGCAGTAACTGCCTTCTTATAAAAGCTTCTTCATCCAGAGAAACACTAAAGATGCATTGAAGTAGGACTCCAAGGTTAACACAAGTTTATACTTCTGTTGTCCAGAAAAGTCTCCATTCAGCTTCAATAAAGCCTTTCCTTTACTGTCCTAATTGTTGGACAACCATCCTTGAGTTGATATACACGTTCATTGTGTTTTTGGATTTATTCAATGTAAATGAAGTGTCCATCCATGAGCAGTGACCCCTAAAGGTCTTAAGTAAAAAATAAAAAATCAGCTTCTCTAAAACCATGGAAACCATAGTTCAGTACCTTGGAGACCAGCTAATGTTTGGAGCTCTTTGACTCTATGATCTTCGTTTTCCCCCTTTGATAATATATTTGAGATTTTATAATCTCTGGTGGAGGGATGACAAGTTTTTGTTTTGAGTGTCAACAATAATCAACTGATAGAGACGTCATAGAATGATGTGTTGAGAATGATTCTGAGACCACATCTGGACTCAGAAGAAAGATTACTGTGATAGATTAGCAATGGTGCGAAGAAGGAAAACTAGTCAAAATATCACAGATGTCTACTCTTATTCTAGAATAAAAACAAAATCTTGTAAGTAGCCTGCATATATTACTACCAGGCAGTCATCAAGCAGCACACTGAATTATGAAACCAAGGGGAAAATAAGAAACTTATCTTCTAAAAGATGCTTAGTAAATAAGTCAATTTTTTATCAACACTGTGAAGCACATCAGTGTTTAAATTACCCAATGATATGAGCCTTTTCACACAAGTGTAATAAACAGGATATGAACAACAGGAAGCTCTTTATTGTAGGGCGATGTTTGGAGCTGAACTGAAGGACAAAGTGCAATTGCCAATGGATAATTTGCTAGAAAAAAGAATAACTTTTTTTTTAAGCTAGGAACTAATTCATCACAGAATACATACAAAAATAGATAAAATTACATTTGTCCCAACATCTCATAGCATAGGATGTGGGGTTAGAAGGAATATTTTGACAAATTACTTTAGAAGATAATTGGTATTTCCTATTCCTTTTCCTCCAGGCTTCCCTGGAGGCTCAGATGGTAAAGAATCTGCCTGCAGTGTGGGAGACCCGGGTTTGATCCCTGGATTGGGGAGATCCTCTGGAGAAGGGCATGGCAACCCACTCCAATATTCTTGCCTGGGGAATCCCCATGGATAGAGAAACCTGGTGGGCTACAGTCCATAGAGTTGCAAAGAGTCAGACATGACTGAGCTACTCACACTTCTTTTCCTCCACATCCCTGACCCTCCCCACAAGTGCATACTTGAGGGATTTAAGTTGCTATTTTTGTAAAGATCTACATACAAGAGCCTGATCTAGATACTTTATTTCATAAACATTTTGAGTTAGCTATGATGATTATCTCAATTTTATGAATGAGGAAATTGAGGAGAGGTGAGGAAAGTTCAGCATCAAACAGCTAGAGTGGTCTGTCTAGGCAGATGTGGCTGGAATGTCGGCTCTTAGGAGCTGCATGTCTTGACTCTAGGAAAATGAGATCCAGGAACTGCAAGAGGTTTACTTGCCTCAGATCTGCATTACTCCAGACAACAGAGGTGTCTGCACCCAGCTTCCATATTCTCCTTCTTGCTTTGCATGCTGGTTAACTTCTCCTTTGAATTAAACATTGGACCAGCATTTAAAGCAGGTCAGTTGAGAGGTGCCAACATTTTTGCCTGCCCAAGGAGCCTATACATCTCAAGCCAGCTCTGATTCTGTCTTTTATACAGGGCCTAAAGCAATAAAAGTTTGACTGTTCCTCTTGCTTGGCTATGTGCAGTATTCACTGATGGGATTTCACTTGGAATGAAATCAGAGTGTTTTTTCCTTACAATTTTGGCAACAGAGAAGCTACCTGACCATGTGGCAGTCTCTGTATCCTTTGGCAACAATTCAGTTTCAACTCTTGGGCACATTCATAACCAAAGGCAAGGGGAAGAAGAAACGTTGTAGAGATGCAGCCAACACTGTTCAGGATTTTCCACCTTAGTGTCCTGTTAGGTCCGTGCCTCAGGCTGAGGACTCGGCACCTCTGACTGCCTCAAGAGTAGCGCTGTCCAATAGAACTTTCTGTGATGATGGAAATGTCCTATTATCTCTGCTGTCCAATCAGATAGGCACTGAGCCATTGAATTGTGGCTAGAGTGACTAAGAAATTGAATTTTAAATTTTATTTAATTGTAATAAGTTTAAGTTTGAATTGCCACATGTGGCTAATAGCTAGCACAGCTCTGACATTTCTATAATTGGATTCTACCACACTGAGAACCCTTGAATGTCTGACAGATTTCCACTGTTATTAGAAATTGTTCCCTTCATTTTTAAATTACATTCTTACATCCAACCAACATCATGTACTCAGGCATCCAATATTGTTGGACACCTACCATGTTCCAGGCACTATTCTAGATATGGGCAAAAACATACTTGTGAGCCAAATAAACAAACATTTTTTCTGTTGTGGAGCTTACATTTTAAATTTTAGCAAGGTTAGATAGATAATAAGTAATAAACATAATAAACATGTATAACATTTTTAAAGGTGATATACAAGGGGAAAAGGAGAGGGGTGAGGGAAATAAGATAAGAGGGGCAGAGGAAAAGCCGAGGTCTTCAGCATCTCCATAAACATAGAGAGGAGGAGTCCATAAGTACTCCTTTCTATTAACATGTAATCCATGCATCCAAGGAGTTACAGTCTAGCTAGGATTATCTGAAATTAATCTGTCTTTATGAAGTGCCAAGTATAAGATGTATAGCACAAACTTTGTCTTATAAAATGTATTAATTGCTTCTCTTACCACCACCCTCAACCCCAACTCACCACCTACTTCTGTCTCCTTTTGTATATGTATCTATGCCTTCTGTTTAATATATCTGGCTCAGGATTGTAGACTGGGTTTAAAAAAGTAGAGAGATAGACAGATAGACAGGTAGGTAGGTAGGTATAAAGAAAGAAATGTAAGACACATCACTCTGTGGGAAGTGGTAGGTGGAATTTGCCAGAGAGCAGACTATGCCATCAAGGTATGTGCATTGCCCAGTAATAGGCAGCTTCTTGAAGATCAGTCTAATTACCTGACATTGCTAGATGGAAACCTTCAGGAAAAGCACAGGTAAACAACTTTTCTAGGTTAGATGTGCAAACAGGGTCAGAGGTACTATTTCTAATAGGTCTTAGCTGGTAGAAGCCATTTGTATCTGAAGCTGATCCTCAGTAAAAGCTTGGGCAAAGTAATTTCTGTCTGTTGGTCACTTTTCTGCATTCTATTCATATCTTCTCCAACTTCCTAGTCAGGTAGTTCTTCCTGAAAACCAATATCAGTCAGTTACAGCTAAGTGAATTTAATATTAAATATCACTTATCATCCCGGCCAACACCTCCCGGAGCAGCGGGCGGCACCGACGCTTCAGCGGCTGGATCCCAAACCACGCTCGCCCAGGCCGGCAAGATGCAACCGGTGTACCCGGAGGTGAAGCCCAACCCGCTGCGGAAATTAAAAAAAAATAAAAAATAAAATAAATATCACTTATCCCAAGAGGTGTTCTCAGGGCTTCTAATTATTGAGTAAAATATTTGCCTTTTAAATAACTAAAAGGAACTTTGGGCATCTGCTAAGTTAAGAAAGTAACTCTGAGAGAGTGGTGGTGGATCCTTGAAATCACATTCCTCAGTCTCCTTACACATAAGATATCTAAAATCCTGTCTCAGTAATACAACAGAAGAAATCACTTCTTGTGTCTAGTCATTTAAACAAATCACTAACTTTACTACACTGAGTTGAGACTGTATATTTAGATTAGTATAATTTATCAAAGATCATTCCTTCTGATTCTCTTGCCCTTTAAGCCCAGCTCTGATGCTTTCAGCTTATAATTTTTAATGAGTCAGTTTAACTCTGAAGACTTCAGATTCTTCATCTGTAAAGTGGTTGTTGTGAAGTTGTATCATTCTTTTATCCTGAGCTTTGAATTCCTCAGCAGGATTTTCAGATTAGCACTTTTCCTAGAACACACAGACTCCAGAAATATCAAAATATAAGATTCAGGAGGAGATCTAGGTCAAGTAAGAGTTATGATCCTATAACATATTTGACTTCAAGATGATGTTAAATTATAGAGAGTAGTGGCTTTAGGGTATCTTAGCATCACTTGTTTGTTTTTACTTGACACTGATGAACAGAATGAGGGCTTCCCTGATAGCTCAGTTGGTAAAGAATCCACCTATGATGCAGGAGACCCCGATTTGATTCCTAGGTTGGAAAGATCCACTGGAGAAGGGATAGGCTACCCACTCCAGTATTCTTGGGCTTCCCTTTTGGCTCAGCTGGTAAAGAATCCACCTGCAATGTGAGAGACCTGGGTTCATTTCCTTGAGTTGGAAAGATCCCCTGGAGAAGGAAAGGGCTACCCACTCCAGTATTCTGGCCTAGAGAATTTAATATGAGCTAATGAATTCTCTTCATTGATACCCTTCTAAGTGGTCTTGAATTATAGCCTTTTCCATCCCATTCACAGACCTGCTCCATCCAACTTTTTTTTTTAAACTTTACAATATTGTACTGGTTTTGCCAAATATCCAAATGAATCCGCCACAGGTATACATGTGTTCCCCATCCTGAGCCCTCCTCCCTCCTCCCTCCCCATACCATCCCTCTGGGTCATCCCAGTGCACCAGCCCCAAGCATCCAGTATCGTGCATCGAACCTGGACTGGCGACTTGTTTCATTGCCATTCTCCCAAATCATCCCACCCTCTCCCTCTCCCACAGAGTCCAAAAGACTGTTCTATACATCAGTGTCTCTTTTGCTGTCTCGTATACAGGGTTATTGTTACCATCTTTCTAAATTCCATATATATGCGTTAGTATACTGTATTGGTGTTTTTCTTTCTGGCTTACTTCACTCTGTATAATGGGCTCCAGTTTCATCCACCTCATTAGAACTGATTCAAATGTATTCTTTTTAATGGCTGAGTAATACTCCATTGTGTATATGTACCACAGCTTTCTTATCCATTCATCTGCTGATGGACATCTAGGTTGCTTCCATGTCCTGGCTATTATAAACAGTGCTGCAGTGAACATTGGGGTACACATGTTTCTTTCCCTTCTGGTTTCCTCAGTGTGTATGCCCAGCAGTGGGATTGCTGGATCATAAGGCAGTTCTATTTCTGT
>NW_011495030.1:1084757-1084987 GCF_000754665.1 Bison bison bison
AGTGGTATATTTCTCCATCTATTAGTGTCCTCTTTGATTTCTTTCACCAGTGTTTTATAGTTTTCTATATATAGGTCTTTAGTTTCTTTAGGTAGATATATTCCTAAGTATTTTATTCTTTCCATTGCAATGGTGAATGAAATTGTTTCCTTAATTTCTCCTTCTGTTTTCTCATTATTAGTGTATAGGAATGCAAGGGATTTCTGTGTATTGATTTTATATCCTGCAAC
>NW_011495030.1:1085087-1109970 GCF_000754665.1 Bison bison bison
CTATTTAGTTCTTTGGCCCATTTTTTGATTGGGTCATTTATTTTTCTGGAATTGAGCTGTAGGAGTTGCTTGTATATTTTTGAGATTAGTTGTTTGTCAGTTGCTTCATTTGCTATTATTTTCTCCCCTTCTGAAGGCTGTCTTTTCACCTTGCTTATAGTTTCCTTTGTTGTGCAGAAGCTTTTAAGTTTAATTAGGTCCCATTTGTTTATTTTTGCTTTTATTTCCAATATTCTGGGAGATGGGTCATAGAGGATCCTGCTGTGATGTATGTCGGAGAGTGTTTTGCCTATGTTTTCCTCTGGGAGTTTTATAGTTTCTGGTCTTATGTTTAGATCTTTAATCCATTTTGAGTTTATTTTTGTGTATGGTGTTAGAAAGTGCTCTAGTTTCATTCTTTTACAAGTGGTTGACCAGTTTTCCCAGCACCACTTGTTAAAGAGATTGTTTTTAATCCATTGTGTATTCTTGCCTCCTTTGTCAAAGATAAGGTGTCCATATGTGCGTGGATTTATCTCTGGGCTTTCTATTTTGTTCCATTGATCTATATTTCTGTCTTTGTGCCAGTACCATACTGTCTTGATAACTGTGGCTTTGTAGTAGAGCCTGAAGTCAGGTAGGTTGATTCCTCCAGTTCCATTCTTCTTTCTCAAGATCGCTTTGGCTATTCGAGGTTTTTTGTATTTCCATACAAATTGTGAAATTATTTGTTCTAGCTCTGTGAAGAATACCATTGGTAGCTTGATAGGGATTGCATTGAATCTATAAATTGCTTTGGGTAGTATACTCATTTTCACTATATTGATTCTTCCAATCCATGAACATGGTATATTTCTCCAGCTATTAGTGTCCTCTTTGATTTCTTTCACCAGTGTTTTATAGTTTTCTATATATAGGTCTTTAGTTTCTTTAGGTAGATATATTCCTAAGTATTTTATTCTTTCCATTGCAATGGTGAATGAAATTGTTTCCTTAATTTCTCCTTCTGTTTTCTCATTATTAGTGTATAGGAATGCAAGGGATTTCTGTGTATTGATTTTATATCCTGCAACTTTACTATAATCATTGATTAGTTCTAGTAATTTTCTGGTGGAGTCTTTAGGGTTTTCTATGTAGAGGATCATGTCATCTGCAAACAGTGAGAGTTTTACTTCTTCTTTTCCAATTTGGATTCCTTTTATTTCTTTTTCTGCTCTGATTGCTGTGGCCAAAACTTCCAAAACTATGTTGAATAGTAATGGTGAAAGTGGGCACCCTTGTCTTGTTCCTGACTTTAGAGGAAATGCTTTCAATTTTTCACCATTGAGGATAATGTTTGCTGTGGGTTTGTCATATATAGCTTTTATTATGTTGAGGTATGTTCCTTCTATTCCTGCTTTCTGGAGAGTTTTTATCATAAATGGATGTTGAATTTTGTCAAAGGCTTTCTCTGCATCTATTGAGATAATCATATGGCTTTTATTTTTCAATTTGTTAATGTGGTGTATTACATTGATTACTGCAATTTTTCTTTTCTCCATAGAATTTATCTCCTCCAGCTAATTTGCATACCCAGTACTTTGCTTCAGCCCTGATCTGGGCATTATTAGGATTCCTTGCAGGTGTGAAAGCCCCTGGGGTATTTAATAATAACAAAAAACTACTTATTATTGAGCACCTATTATGTACAAGAAACAGTGCTAGGTGCTTTGTGTACCTGATCTTTTTTTCTAAGTTTGTGTGTGTGCATGTGTGCCAAGTGGCATCAGTCATGTCCCACTCTTTCAGACCCAATGGACTACTGTAGCCCTCCAGGCTTCTCTGTCCATGGAAGTTTCCAGGCAAAAATACTGGAGTGGATTGCCACGCCTTTCTCCGACCCAGGGATCAAACCTATGTCTCTTAAGTCTCCTGCATTGGCAGGTTGTGCTCTTTACCACTAGTGCCACCTGGGAAGCCTTTTTTCTGAACGTATCAATCTATGAAGACATATTCTATCCCCTTTCAACAGATAAGGAGATGGAGGATTAAAGAGATGGGATAACCTGCCTCAGGTCCCTCAACTAGTAAATGAAAGAACTGGATTCCAGCCAGAAGCACCATATCATAGAGCCTTAATTATAGTATTGTATCCTCTATAGAAGATTGCAATACTGATCTCACCCATTCTATGCCTGACCTGAAATTAGTTGAAAAAAAAATGTAGATGTATGTTGAGTTGATTTTTAAATTTTATTTTATTGAAGTATAGTTGATTTACAGTGTTGTGTTAATTTCTACTTTACAGCAAAGTGGTTCAGTTAATACATATATATATATAATTTTTCATATTCTTTTCCATATGGTTATCACAGTGAGTTGATTTTTTATATAGAAAAGCAATTTATTGCATTATATGCACTTACACAGTTAGTCAAGGAGAGTAACAGGCCTGCTGGTGAAACAGGTCACCCAAAATAGAGATGGTATTAAACTAGTGGTCGAGGACTAACTCCTTTAAAAAAAAAAAAGCAACTCCTATCCAGGATTAATTTAATTTTTAATTTTTAGAACAAATACAAGCTATTGATTCATTCTTCTCAACTTAACTGAACAGTCTACCTGTGGTATAATTGTCAGGTAAAGGCATACATCCAAGTTGTAAAACTTGGTGGTCAAAATTTTTTTTAAAAACACCATTTCACAGAAAGGAGAGAAATAATATGAAAACAGCTCAAGAAATACACTAACACGCAAAAATATATGGGGAAGGAGGAACACGTTTTGACTTAACTGAAGAAACTGAGAGGAGACTCGTCTATGTAAGGAAATGTGCATCCTAGAAAAGTTCAGCATGTAGGAATTTGTATGACTTGAATCTCCCCTATTTCCTGAATAAAAACAACATCTTGTAGTATTTATACTTCATGGCTCAGACACCTACCTCACTTGGCTCTATTTCTTACTCACTCTAGCCTTTACTTAAATGAGTCTGAAAAACTTGGGGCTATAGCATAAGAAGAAAAATAACCACACACTGTATTCCCCCTTTTGTGGCTACTTTTAGACCTCTATTACTAGAAAAGTCCTAAAGAAAATTTAAATATAAGTCTGTGGCTTTGCTGAATCAAGAAGCCCCCAGTTAATATTTAGAAAACACCTTCTGTTTGAACTAATAACATTGTTGATAGAACTTATTATAGAGGGATAACCAAACAAAGTCTCTGTCTCAAAACCAGTGTTAAATCAATCTCAGAGTTGAAAGGAAGAAAAGGGGAGTCTAAAGATCACAAATGCAGACATGATCTAAATCCTTGTCCTTCTGGACCCATGCTTCCTTCAGGGTCTTCATCATTATAAATGTTCTCTGCCATTTGCCACACTTGCATGATATTGTCTTCTGATATAGAACAAATCACCTGAGGTTCATTGGGAGTCTAGAAGAAATCAGATATCTTGGCAGTGTGACCACCATGAATAAACAACAACTCTGGTGGCCCATCTTCTGGGGATTGTTCCTCTCCAATTTTACTTACATCCCAGACATTCAGTCTTTGATCAATACCATTGGAAGCCAAAATAGTCTCATTGTGAGGCGACCACTGAACCTGGACTATTTCATCCTTATGTGATTCAAAGGAATCCAACTTAAGTTTCAGATTTCTCAGATGCCACAGGGCAACAGTTTTGTCAGCTGATCTGTGGCAAGAATGAGCTCACTATAAGGACTGAAAGAAAGGCAGTTCACTTCAGCAATGTGAGCATCAACTGAGTGGCTTGGTTTGGAAGTACTGTTTGAAGGAGTATCCCAGATCATGAGTTTCTGATCATCAGCAACTGACCCAAAGAGGGACTCATGGAGCAGATGCCAGGAGATAACCTATACTACTGCTGTGTGCTCTGTAAAGATGGTCTTCACATCCACACTTTCCCTTCCTTTGGAACAGCACTTATGTCCCACAGGCAGATGGTGTGGTCATCTGAAGCACTCAGTAAGTGCCCACTGAGATTTGGGTTCCAAGAAAGCCCGTAGCCTTCCTTCTGATGTCCACGGAGGCACAAGTCTGGGTTGCACTCTCCAGAAGGGTCTGGTTTAGCAGGATATTTTGAATAGTCAAAAGCAAGAACATCACTGGATGGATTCTTTGTTGCAATGATGCAAGGGTTCTGGGGCATATAGCATGCACTGTTTACCTCTCCTTCATGGCTGATCTTGATTTCTATTTCAATTTTTCCACTAACTGAGCCAAAACCTCCAAATTCTCCTTTTTCACTGTTGTAGTGTGAAGCATCAAACTGAGCATCATCATTAGGGAGCTGCACGCTGACTGTCACAAGGTGGTTTTGTTCATCTGACAAGTGTGTCCCCAGGACGAGTCGGTGAATACTGAATTCTTTCCCTTCTGGTCTGGTTACATTTGGAAGCCACTGTGCAGTTAGGCTAGGCCACTCCAGAGCATGGATCATCACCAAGTTGTAAAGAAAAAGGGTGTTCTTTTTCCATATTTTATATTCTTCGTTGATCACACATTCTTCTACTGCATCATCAAAGGTGCTTCCTTGTTGGCCATGCCGAGTAGGCAAGCCAGCGGGGATCCCAGGGTTGAGCACTGCAGGAGCCTGCGGGCACTTGCTCTGCGCATGTAGCCTCTCTTTGTCCCCAGTGAGCTGATTTTTATGTCATATAATTACTTGCAGATGGAATTTAAAAACACCAAGAGTCTATGTGAAGGAAATTAAAGTCTTCAAACAGTTATTGAGCACTCTTATGGGCAAGGCATTGCCCTAAGCATTATAAGGGAAACACAGTGAACAAGCATATGCTCCTGACAAGAGCAACAAAGCTACTCAAAGGGGGAAAACAGCCTTCAGAATTAGAACCAAATATAGGTTTTAGAGTTTGGTGGCCAGTTTTTTCCTAAATACCATGTGAGATTAAAAAAACTCACAGAGGCCTAGAATATTTCTCAGAGAGGAACTGATTTAAAAAAAAAAAAAAAAGAATCAAGAAAATCAGATTCCTGGGGGGCAGAAAACCCTATGCCACTTCTTGCATTCTCCCAAACAGATTTGAAGTTCATACCAACACACAGAGCACAGGGGACTGGGGAAGACCACCTGGTCAACTGCCACAAAACAGGTGGCCACTCATTCCCTCAGTCAACCCACAAACATTCTTCTAGAACCAATATTGAGCTGTGCACTCTGCTAGAGCTTAGATACAGGCACTGTTAAGATGCATTCACTCCTTCAAGGAGTGTATAACCTACATACATGTAAATAAATAATTTCCATGCAGTCTAATAATTACAGTAATTAGTAAGTATCCAGTGCTATGAGAATGTCAATAGAGTGGCAATCAGAGATTTTCACACAGCAGGTGGACTTGGAGCTGAATTATGAATGATGAGTTTGAGTGATGGGATCAGATGTAGAGAGTATTTTAAGCAGGAAGTTGAAGGACGTAGAAGCATGCAAGAGTCTGGTGTGTTTGAATGATAATAGTGTTTCATAGAGTATGTGTGAGAGAGTGGCAGGGGATGAGCCTAGCCTGGAGAGAGACCATGATAAGTCTTAAATGCCATGTGTAAGCTGAGATATTATGCTGCTAGTGATGGGAAACTATTTCAGGGTTTTAAGAAGGATGTCACAGAATCATATTTGCCTTGTAAGAGAACCATTAGATCAACACTAGGGAATGTAGTAGAGGAGGATAGAGAAGAAACCAATTAGTGATTTGTTGGCACCATTTGAGCAAGATGAGTCACCTCTGCTGTGCTCTGCCTAAATTCTTGAATTATCATCACAATAAATAAATGCTGTTTTACATTCCTAAATTTGGAGTGTGTTACCTGTTAATAAATGACCAGAATATGTGACTTACAATCTTGTGAGTTACTTGTAGCTAGGACTAAATAGTGGAGAAGGCAATAGCACCCCACTCCAGTACTTTTGCCTAGAAAATCCCATGGACGGAGGAACCTGGTAGGCTGCAGTCCATGGGGTCGCTAGAGTCGGACACGACTGAGTGACTTCACTTTCACTTTTCACTTTCATGCATTGGAGAAGGAAATGGCAACCCACTCCAGTGTTCTTGCCTGGAGAATCCCGGGGACGGGGAAGCCTGGTGGGCTGCTGTCTCTGGGATCGCACAGAGTCGGACACGACTGAAGCAACTTAGCAGCAGCAGGACTAAATAGTATTCATTTCTCTGCCCCTAGCCTTAGTGCATTTCACATAGGAAGCACCAATATTGTTTATTCAGTGAATTGAATGGATGTTTAGATGCCTGCATGGGGTGTTTGCAAGCTTCCATTATAATTAAGCCTCCAAATCTAAGTATCTCTACCTCAAATGTAAGAAAGAATGGTGACCTCTGACCTCTCCGAAGGTGTGTGGAGCCCTTTTGACAGGAGAGAGCCATGTATAACACACAGAGACCCCAGCCCCTGGTTGTGCTTCTTGACAAGAGGAACTGGTCAGTGACTCTCCCAAGGAGCACTGTAGAATTGTGCTTGTTTTTTTTTCTTTTTGACCATGCTATGTGGCATTTGGGATCTTAGTTCCTCACCTAGGGATTGACCCCAGGCCCTCTGCAGTGGAAGCATGGAATCCTAACCATTGGTCCTCCAGGGAAGTCTGTGGAGGACTGTGCTTTAATAATAGCAAATGCTCACATAAGACTTGCTGTGTATCAGGCACTTTGGTAAGCATTTTGCAAAGATTAATCCATTTAATATTCATAAGTCTATGAGATAAGTACTATTATAATCCCTATTTTACATATACAAAAAATATGACATGGAAATACTAAGTAATTTGCACAAGATCACACAGCTAGCAAGTGACAGTTGAAATCCAGGCAACCTGCCCCTGGTGACCATGATGCTTTTATTCATGATGCTGTCCTCTTCTTTAAGAAGAATCATGCTGTTACCTGTGACCCCACCCATTTGGGAATGATAATTTTTGGTAAAGAAGAAAAGAAAAATACTAGTCTCTGTGACCTTAGACAAGATATAAACTTTTTGTGCTCTTAAATGTTGAATTTAGTAATTCACTTTCACTTTAAGCAAATAATAAAATTTCTTTTTTTTAGATTCTATGAGAAATGATATTTTGTAAGTATCAAATTGTGATATTATTAACAATCATTCTTGATACAAGTAAAATTTTCTCATATTGTATCTGAATAAGTTATCAGAGTGTCTGTGGGGGCATAAGAAGGTCTCCTTCCCTGAAAGCCATTAGCCTAAGCCTAGTTATCGAGTCCCATTGAATTCTAAATGCATTTTCCAATTTTTAAATCTAGGAACAAAACTCTGATATTGCAGGTAATTAAATTCATTCTGAGAAAAATATGTCCATGTGGGTTAAATTGCCAGCATTTGAACAGAATACTAATAACAAACTGTGGGAAGTTTTATTGGTTACTTTGAGCTTTGAGTAAACACTGACCTATTTCAAATAACCCTGTGACTCATCTGAAAAGCTGCAGATCACAAGTACAGCATTTAAATGGAGACACAAATGCCAGAGTGTAGAGATTTTCCTCACTTCAATGACTACACTTCCTAAATCAGAAAACCTTCTAATTTGAGGTTTACCAAAAATAGCACTGGTACATATGGAGCCACAAATCAACAGTTTCCATAAATAGTCAAGATTTTGTCAAAGACCCAGTTCTAGAACTAAAATTTTATATAATAATTGACCATGTTTTGGTGTCAAAAAAAATTTCAATCACCATTCTAGTGCCATAAAAAGAAATCTAAAATGGGCTATTTCTATTTTTGCTCATGATTAAATATAGTAGTCAAGATTTTTAAATTATTCCAATGTTGTACAGGGAAAAAAATTGCAAAGAGCTAAGAAAGTAATATTTTCAAGAAAGTAGGCCTCCCAATATCATAAGGAGGTAGTCACAAAATAAGAAGGGTGCAGTAGAGAGACCGAGTAAGAATTTGTGCCAAATGGAAGACATCTATGTCAGCATAAAAAATATTTGTGGACAATTAGAAGCAAATGTCATCTTCAAGGTATTACAATAAATGCACTTTGCCACTGTCCACATTTACCAGTTCCCCCTTGTCTTCTCCAATCTTGTCTGATTTCCTTCAGATATTCTCTATGTCAAACCAAAGAAAAGCAATTTCCTACAACAAATACACTCAAATTTCTACCTCCAGTGCAGATGATTAGGAAAGTGAAAGACATTTATAGATTTCAGTGAGGAAAAGCAATACCATGGAAGGAAGGCTGGATAAAATAGACCCAACCAAAGCACAGCAATCATCAAGCTCTGTGACTTTGTACATGTCATCTAACCTCTTAGGACCACAGTCTTCTCCTCTGGAAATGAATTGACACCTTCCTTTCTCGCATACTGTTATGAAGATTAAATGAGATTATCTCAGTGAAACCCGTTGTGAGTCATAAACCACGCACTATGAACATGTCAAGCTGTCATACAGTATCTTTTTAAATACAGTGTTATTAAACTCTCTGCAAAGAATGTGCGATCGAAAACCTGTTATTTCTCTGCCAAAAGGGGGGATTTGCAAGTGTTTGTGAGCTGTTATAGGCAAAGAAGCATCAGAAATGAAATTTTCCCCTTGATGCAGTCAGAGGATAGAAAAAGAAGTTAACCAGGAATGGCAGTTATTTAATGTTTACTGGGTATAACTTATTGCTCTGAAAGGATCATATCACCTTTGTTTCACCTAAATCCACCTCTGCTCCAACAATGACAATTATCCTATGCTTTGGAAAACACCAATCTGGTGAATTCTTGTACTTCTAGAGGTAGAATTCCATGGGTTCTGTTGCTAAATGATTTAACCAAAGCCACAATTTTAGTCAGTTGTGAAATTGGACTAGAAAGTATAAGATGCTTAGTGTCTTTAGCTCTCCTAACCACTGAGGCCCACAATCCACTAAGTTGCACATCATTTCTCAGTTTTTACAAAGTGACAAACTACATACCAGTGACAGACAGATCCTTCAAAAGTTAATGACCTCGGGGAACTGGGATTTCATTACAAACGGTTAGCAATAGAAAACAGATTTGGGGTTGTTGTCAGAATTAAACACCTGCAGATGAATGGTTGGATCTATCAAGTGGCTAATCAGAAGAGTCTCTTCTGTTGTTAATCATGTGTAACATTTATGTACACTTTATATTGCAAAAATCTCTAGACTCACCCACACAGGTTACCTGTCAAGTAGACATATGCCCGGGTATATCTCATGTCTTGACTCTTCCAGAAAATCAATTGGTTATGAGTGTGTATATCTCATTTATCTCTGTAGCTTTAGCATTCATCACAATGTCTGGCACTAAATAGATACCACTAAAACGAAGATCATGGCATCTGGTCCCATCACTTCATGGGAAATAGATGGGGAAACAGTGTCAGACTTTATTTTGGGGGGCTCCAAAATCACTGCAGATGGTGACTGCAGCCATGAAATTAAAAGACCCTTACTCCTTGGAAGGAAAGTTATGACCAACCTAGATAGCATATTCAAAAGCAGAGACATTACTTTGCCAACAAAGGTTCATCTAGTCAAGGCTATGGTTTTTCCAGTGGTCATGTATGGATGTGAGAGGTGGACTGTGAAGAAAGCTGAGTGCCGAAGAATTGATGCTTTTGAACTGTGGTGTTGGAGAAGACTCTTGAGAGTCCCTTGGACTGCAAGGAAATCCAACCAGTACATTCTGAAGGAGATCAGCCCTGGGATTTCTTTGGAAGGAATGATGCTAAAGCTGAAACTCCAGTTATTTGGGCACCTCATGCAAAGAAGAGTTGACTCATTGGAAAAGATTCTGATGCTGGGAAGGATTGGGGGCAGGAGGAGAAGGAGAAAACAGAGGATGAGATGGCTGGATGGCATCACTGACTCGATGGACGTGAGTCTGAGTGAACTCCGGGAGTTGGTGATGGACAGGGAGGCCTGGTGTGCTGCGATTCATGGCATCACAAAGAGGTGGACACAAATGAGCTACTGAACTGAACTGAAGCAATTGTCGAGTGAATATGAACGAATGAATGAATGGCTTCAAACTGGTCTACACCTAAAGCTATGGAGTCCTATGGAATAATTCGGTAATCTTGTGAGGATTTGGTATCATTTTTCAACTTTATCTGGGTCATTCTCTTTTTCTAAATGTGTATGTTCATGATATAAATCTTCCTGTGGGGCAAAAGGGGTAACACAATCCTCCATTGAGCTGAGTGACATTCCAGGGTCCTTGGAATAAATCTGTCATTGGGAATGCACTCACCTCAAAGTAGGGCCACCATAGTATCCAGCCTAGTGAGTCTAAGTGAATCTTCAATCCGGGGACACAGCAGGTCAGTGATATCATAATTTCCTGCGTAATCCACCGTGATGAAGAGAGGTGTACACCAAGAGGTGTACAAGTACACTTGCATTGCACTCGGTGTCCTATGAGGCAGCATGGTGGAGTAGAAAGAGCACTAGACAAGGAATCAGAAGAACTGGGTTCTGGTTCTGGTTTTGCACTTGTTTTTCTAATGGTCTTAAGTAACTGCCTCTTTCTGGCTACATTGTTCTTCCCTCTTGAGTTGGACAAATCTCTTGCCTATCAAGTTTTTTGTAGGTACCAAATGAGATAATAATTATAGTATACTATTTTATCTAGAAGTTGGTACTTCTTGTGTGAAGGTGGTTTGTCAATTGTAAAAGATAGCCAAATTATTATAATTTTGTCCGTAGTCCTTAGGAGCAGTTTTATCTTCCTGATTTGGAATAGTATCTATCAATATAAAGTGGATTTTCATTCCAGCTATTTGATGCCTGGTGGAGGTAGCCCATTCTCACCAGTCTATTGATAAAAGAGTTAAAATTAGTTGTGATTGTTCCATATTCAAGAGATAATTGAGCTTTGACTGATAATGATGCACCTTCCTTGCTTTAATTCACTCTTCTATAATACAAAAACTATCTTTTAATAAAGTAGTCAATATGATCAGGCTTTTGTTGGCAAACAACACAGTAAAAGGACCTGAATTGTGAACCAGATCAGCTACTATTTCCATGGTATGATTTTAGAAGAAACTTAAGTCCTATTTCTCCTCATTCATTGATATTCAAAAATCCCTCATTGAGATAAATTTTTTCTTTCCACAGTTGGACATGAAGTTGAAATTTAAATCTCCTTCAAATAAGTAATATAGTAAGTTTTTACCAAGATGCAAAGGATTAATTGAAGGTATTTTTTGATAACAGCACTTGAGCAAGAGGGCATTAGATATATGCCATATAAAAGAAAAAAAGGGAGAACCATCAGTTCAGTTCAGTTCAGTCGCTCAGTCGTGTCCGACTCTTTGCGACCCCATGAATCGCAGCACGCCAGGCCTCCCTGTCCATCACCAACTCCCAGAGTTCACTCAGACTCACATCCATCCAGTCAGTGATGCCATCCAGCCATCTCATCCTCTGTCGTCCCCTTCTCCTCCTGCCCCCAATCCCTCCCAGCATCAGAGTCTTTTCCAATGAGTCAACTCTTTGCATGAGGTGGCCAAAGTACTGGAGTTTCAGCTTTAGCATCATTCCTTCCAAAGAAGTCCCAGGGCTGATCTCCTTTAGAATGGACTAAAAGTTACCAAATCTATCTTCTTACTTTACTCATTTAAGTACTGAGATTTAAAAATGGATTTATTTTTAAATGTACTTTCTAAAAAAGATTATCACAAAATAACTGCTGTGGGAAAAAAATACTGGAAGAAAAAGCTCCTATCTAAAATAAATGTTTTCTTGTATTCTATACTTGTCAAAAATATGTACTAGATAGGATCTGAGTTAACTCATTTTCAACATGTTTTTTCACTACAGACTTATAAATGAATCTTTGAGGGACCAGCTATTGGTAACCATCCAGAAGACTTTCACATACACTCGAACCCAAGCTCAGCACCTCTTCATCATCCTCATGGAGTGCATGAAGAAGAAAGAACTGGTAGGTAACAGTGTGTCTGTGAGTGGCAGAGACCTCCCCATACCCCTTCTCTCTGTTTAACCATTTTCTTGAACCACACATCAATTGTTTCTCCTTTCCAGCCAAGCTCACAACCATCCTCAGGCTCCACTGGCTCCTGTAGCTTCCTCCCCTCAATAGCTGAGACATTGTGTTTTCTGGCCGGATTTAATGAAGTGTGGGCACAGGGTTCTAGCATCTTTTGCTACTGAAGCTCGCCCAAATGCTCTGATTGCCTCAGTGCAATGAGGTGAGGAGAGAACATAGGTTTCCTCCCAGAGAATGCTTCCACTGATCCTCTTAGGTTTAGGGTTTCACTTGGCTTGTGAGTTGTGAATTACTGATGTGCTTAGTATCTTAGTATCATCGATCTTAGTGGCTCAGGGTACAGGTTAATCTGTTCATGTGTATAGGTGGAAAATGAAGAAATGTACTCAAGGAAGTTTGGAAATTTCTATAATTTCGAAAGTGCCCTTCATAGCTACTGAAGAAGCATTTCTCACATCTCAGGAAAATGTCTTAGAAATGTGCCATCACAGGGACCTTCAGTTAGGGTGAGCAGAAATAGCAGGAGTTAACACTGAAGGAGCTCTTGTTATGTGCCAGGCAGAGTGCCAGATCATTCCACGTATTAACTCATGTGATCTTAGCAACTGTCCCAGTGTGAGAGGTACAGCCGTTACTCTCACCTTCTAGATGAGAAAACTCCAAGTCACCTGATGAGTAAATCAGGAACTAGACTGAAAACCAATGGTATTTCATCTCTGTGGTAAGTATTTTTATTCAGAAATTGTCTCGTTGAAACAAAGGTAGTGCATCATCCACTCAAGGTCTATTCGTGGTGGGCCTCAGTGAGATGAGATTATTCTCAAAGGCCATGGGAGCCTACCCGCTGATGAGGAGGTAGAGGAGCGGTTCACCCCTGAGCAGTGTTCTCACTCAGGCTGGGACAATCTCAAGCCTGCTGAGCATCCTAGAATGGTTATCCCTGCAGACATGAGGGTGCACTGCTCCTCCAGAGGGGCACCAGGGCCAGACCCTAAAAGAATCAGCTGTGAGGCAGGGCATGTGAGAGGAACTGGAGTGAGCTGCCTGCATCCAGTTCCCCAGTAGACTACAGGCTCCCCAGACCTGGGCTGGAACCATCTTGTTCACAACAGTGTCCCTATGTATGCAACAGTGGCTGGCACACAGTGGTGCTCACTGAGGCTGCCAGGAAGGAGGGAAGGAGGTGATTTCTCAATTTAAAGAACTAAATATTTAGAAAAAAAAAATCTGACTCAAATAAACAAGACCAAACTCCAGAAAGCATCACATAGCCCTTGTGAAAAGCCTTTCAGCAGCTTCTAGGTTTAGCATGAAAGGAGTGAGGTGAGGAGAATGGGACAGTACCTCTAATTCTTGAGTACCTGACCTAAGTAGTCTGGCTGCCCCATATACAGAAGCCCGCATGGAGATCAGGTTCAGAATCATGACTGCCAGCATCCCAGGAGAGCCTCTATCAATCCTGAAAGTGCTACTGCCATCCTCCCATCTTGGAAGCAGTTATCTCACAAGCTATTAGTCTGTGTTTCCTCCACTTTTAAGAGGGGCATGAAACTCTGAGCTTCTGTCTGCCACAGAAGGGATTTTCTCCTGACTATTAATGATTTTACAGTGCTAAGGTCAGTGACTATGAAAGCTTACCAGAACTCTGCATTTCAGCAGTCCTCCAAGTTTCCTAGAAAGGCAGTCAGGCTCAAAATTCTAAGAACTAGTTGGAAATCATAAAACCAAATGAGGCTGAATGTACTTTTCTGGGTATTTTATAGGACTGTTCCCTGGGATTCTTTCTGTTTGGTAATTGTCTTGTTGCTTAATCGTGGTCTCTCCTGAAATGTCAACTGTATTTTACGGTGACATATTCATTGTAAGAAATATGAGGTATCCCTAGCTCTAGACTAAGGACATGTGATCTTAACAAGCAGTAAGTTGTCCTGATCTCCATCCACATCTGGGCAGAAATTAGGATTTTTAAAATCATAAGTGTAATTAATTTCCAGTTTTGAAGGACTGCGTGTATGGATAGTACTAGATGCTTTAGAAAGGAGGTGGGAGGAGCTCGGCATGATTTTTCTCCTTTTGAAGGAAGTAGGGGAGGGAACAGAGGCTGAAGAGTTGTGGGGATGTGTGCACAACCAGGACAAGCCACGCCAGGGCTCTCCTGCTGCAGAGCCCAGGTATCTCCTCCTCATCACACAACAGCAAGCATCTTTCAAGTTGCTTTTGTTTTCTTTTTTTCTTATTTAGGTGGTCTAAAGTTTTTATGGGACTTCCCTTGTGTTTTTACTCCCGGATTAGATATTTAATCCATCTAGTATTCGGTACAGAGTTTCCTTGCAACTTTTTAAAAGTTGAAGTATAGTTGATTTCTAGTATTTCAGGTGTACAGCAAAATGATTCATTTTTATATATATAATGTGTATATATATATATATATATATATCTTGTATACATATGTATAAAGAATTTTCAGATTCTTTCCCATTATAGTTTGCTACAAGATATTGAATATAGTTCCTTGTGCTATACAGTAGGTCCTTGTTGTTTATTTTATATATAGTAGTGTGTATCTGTTGATCCCTGTTATCCCTCCTCCCCTTTCCTCTTTGGTAACCATAAGTTTGTTTTCTATCTGTGAGTCCATTTCTGTTTTATAAATAAGTTCCTTTATATCATATTTTAGATTCCACATGTAAGTGCTAGCACATAGTATTTGTCTTTCTCTTTCTGACTTACTTTGTTGACTATGATCATCTCTAGGTCCGTTCACATTGCTGATGGCATCATTTCATTCTTTCTATGGCTGAGTAATATTCTGCTGTATATTTGTACCACATCTTTAACCATTCATCCCTCAGTGGACACTTAGGTTGCTTCCATGTCATGAATATTGTAAATAATGCTGCTGTGAACACTAGGGTGCATGTTTCTTTTTGAATTAGTATTTTTGTCTTTTCTGGGTATATGCCCAGGAGTGGGATTGCTGAATCATATAGTAGCTCTATTTTTAGTCTTTTAAGGAACCTCCTTGCTGTTCTCCATAGTGGCTATACCAGTTTACATTCCCACCAACTAGTGTAGGAAGGTTCCTCTTCAAATTTCTTTTGATTCCCTTTATGAATGAAGTGGGATGTCATATCCTGAAGTCAGTCTAACCATTCATTTCCAAGTTCAACTTAAGGATTTGGTTCTAGAGCTGTTCTTACATCTTTCTCATCCCAGCATCCTATTTACAGTGTCATAAAGACCTGCACTACAGATGCATATTTAGCTTGTCAAATCAGGCCTCTGGGCTATGTGGCCTCATGGAAAATATGCCTTGTTGGGCCCTTTGTATGAGTACTTCCTACACACTTCATATTGTTCCTGAAAAAAAAATCACTTCTACTCTGCTTATTTCCAAACTTGGGTCAAAACACCTCAAATCCTGTCATCTTCTGAGAAGATATATCCTTCTAGAAACTAACCCATGAGCTAAATCCCATCACTGTTATCTAGGAAAAAATATTAAAATAAAAGCAATAAAAACTTTCCACAGCAACATAGTAATTTGGGGTCAAATGTAAGGGGTCAATGGTCCTCCACTTCCTTCTTCTCCAAAGGGATGTGGTCATAAAGAACATTAGGACAGGAAAAGAGGGCCCCAGTGGCTTAGCACACTCTGAGGCTGATTACATGTATAGAAAGCACAGAGCTTTTAGTTCCAGAGGACAGTGCCAGCTCCCTCCCTCTGCTGCTGCCTCTCGGAGCTCCCACCTGCCCTCTGAACTCCTGCAGAAGCTTCCCCCACATCCTCACTGCCAACCCACCAGCCTTAGCCTGGGCAGTACATTTTCTACAAACACTTTGTTGTGATGGAGTATTGATAGACTCAGCAATGTAAGCCCTATGATATGTGTGCCCCTAAACAAGTCATGGTGGAGGATGGTAGCTGCCTGGCTCCTTTTTTACAATCTTTCATTTCCACACTGATGGCTCCTCTAATTTGCTATCTTCCTTTCCCAGCTGCTGGACCTCCTAGGGACCAGTGCTATTCACTTTGCCACTGTTACCAAGTCTAAGCTTGCTTTGCCTGCAGCACAACAGGCCAATAAGTCTACAGATGAGGTGTTGGGGCAAGGAATACAACTTTATTTGGGAAGCAGCAGACTGAGAAGATGGCACACTAATGTCTCAAAATAACCATATTATCAGGGTCTGGATGTCAGGTTCTTTTATAAAACAGAGATGAGGGGAAAAGAGGAAGTAAAGCAAAAAGGCCATTAATCTAGCAAATATCTCCTGAAATGTCCAGCCATAGGGAGGGGATGTGTTAATTTATTCCTTCCTATCCACTCGTGAACAGGATCCAGAACAAAGGCATTTTGGTTTAACATTCAGGCAGAGATGCAGGGTTCCCCGAGGCCGATCTTTGTGTCTGTACAGCATCCTTTTAGGGAACAAAAGCAATGTGAAGCAAAGGTTCTGAAATAAAAGAAACAGACCCAACTTGGAGGCACAATTGGCTCTTCCCTGTAATACCACCACTTCCCAGTCACACCTGACAAATCATGTCTCCACTCAAAATTGATGCTGCTCTAAAATCCAAGTCCCACCCCCAAGTACAAGAATCTTTCCCCCCCTCCAACCATCATTTCATATCAAATTTGAATGCCAAGCTTCTCCATAATTCACTAGTCTGATACTAAATTCCTGAGATCATCCACATGAAATATACTTTCATCCACATAAAAGTATGTTTTAAAGTGTAGTTTTCTGTGTCCTATTCCTAGTTGATAGTCCAAACAATCACTCCCAAAGCTGAGTCATTGTTTGTAATTCAGTTAGGTCTTCGGTCATAGTGAGCAATCTCTTTATTCATCTCTAGTCAGTGGATCAGAGAAGGCAATGGCGCCCACTCCAATGCTCTTGCCTGGAAAATTCCATGGATGGAGGAGCCTAGTAGGCTGCAGTTCATGGGGTCGCTAACAGTCAGACATGACTGAGAGACTTCACTTTCACTTTTCACTTGCATGCATTGAAGGAAATGGCAATCCACTCCAGTATTCTTGCCTGGAGAATCCCAGGGACGGGGGAGCCTGGTGGGTGGCCGTCTATGGGGACGCACAGAGTTGACACGAATGAAGCGACTTAGCAGCAGCAGCAGCAGCAGTTAGTGGACACCCTCTCCTGTTCTCTACAATCATTGTTCTAAACCTCTTACATGTTACTCTGACTGCTTCTCAGGGTGTTTTGTAATGCATTTCAGAATCTTTATGGTATGGCAACATGAAGTTCCTTCTTTCTTATAGCTTGGTCTTATTTCCAAATAATGATTATAAAATCTGGAAGTAAATGTTGCAACTAGACTATTATGTTTATCCAGTCCATCAATTCAAGATGTATAGGACTGAAAATAAACTGATTTTTTAAGACATTAGTCAAGAATCTTCCAAGGATGTCTAGAGATATAGAAAAGAGGTAGTTTGGGGAGAATTGGAGGGGCCCTGGTATCTGCCTTTATTTGGAAGATGATGGACAGAAACAACCTGAGAAGCTAAATTTAAGGAATAGGATCACTATTATGTCCCAGCAGCTGAAGGTGTAGCATCTCAATAGCATCATATTCTCACTTGGGTAGAGCACCTTCAGGCAAGGAAAAGCCAAGGACATAGAAAATGTGCTAATGGAATAAATTGAAGCAAAGATATTAGGTCATCAAGTTTGTGTCCTTTTCAGTAACTTCTCTTTAGCATTTGATGCTGTCAACTCCTCTTCCCTCTCCCACCTGAGAAGTCAGTGATGTTAGACTTTAGATTCTTTTTCTGATTCCTTGCCATTTCTCTTACAGTTCATTAATCTTTCTATTGCTAGCTCCTCTTCTTCCTCCTCATACTATAAAAAGAGATTTATCAAAGACCAGTTCTTGGCCGTTTCCCCTTTCATTTATTATTCTGACTTCAGTTATTTTGAGACAACTCCCAGATGCGCACATATCGAGCCTTGTCTTCCTCCAGGCTCCTTCATTTCCAGAGTCCATGCTTTCAAACATTGCCTCACTCTTCCTTTCTTAACCTATTGCTGTGCCCTATTAACCTGGTTCCCCCTAACCCAGTATCCCCCCATCAATCCATTTTATATACTGCAGGGATTTACAAACTTCTGTAAAGAGGCAGATGGTAAGTAGGTTAGGTTTTGTGTGCCCCAAACAGGTCTGTCACATATTTTTCTGTTTGTTTATTTGATTTTAAACAAACCTTTAAAATATAAGAACCATTCTAAGTTTATTGGCTATAGGAAAACAGACCAGGGGCCAAATTTGACCCTCAAATTACGGTTTGTTGACCCCTGCTGTATAGTACAGAGAAGGCAGTGGCACCCCACTCCAGTGTTCTTGCCTGGAGAATCCCAGGGACGGGAGAGCCTGGTGGGCTTCTGTCTATGGGGTCGCACAGAATTGGACACGACTGAAGTGACTTAGCAGCAGCAGCAGCAGCTGTATAGTATTGCTAGACACTCTTGCTGGAGGATAGAACCAGTTCCATCAGTCCTTTGAATATGGAGTATAATGTGTTGCTTATAGTGCCAGTTTTATATTTCACCACTTTTTTACAGACCCCTCATACTAACCAAGCTAATTTTCTTGCAGTCCTTTTTTAATGTCCTACTTCCTTGAATTTGTTCAAGTGTAGAGCCCTCTCTTTAGCCATAGCCAGTTGCCAAACTCATGCACATATATGCACATACATGCACACATGCGTGTGCACACACACGCACACCTAGAAGATACCTCACACCTTTATTTGTAACTCTCTTGTGGCATTTATTTGTACTTTTAAGTTATTTATATATATAAAAATATATATCCAGCTTTCCATGTAAGCTGTTAAGAGCAGAGTCTCTAATTTGTTATTCTGTTTCCCCTGCATTCACTATCCCTAACTGTGCTTATTGGATCCCAATAAATCTTTGTTTAATGGGTGTGAGTGAATGAATGAATTCAGATGAATATACATTAAGGCAGAGAGGTACATATTTAGAATCCACAAATTGCCCTAAAATCTTTACTAATACAATATCTTGTATCCTTAAGGTTTCATAGATTGGTTTATGGATGTACATTTGATTTGGGGCCAATTGCGTAAGTTACTGGACCTAGGGGAGGTATCTCAGTATGGTGGTTATGAGGAACAAGCTCTCAAAACAGAAAAACCTATATTCAAATTCTGTCTATGAGTCACTACAGATGCAAGTTAGAGTATACATGTAGATACCTACTCTTATCCTTGTTTTTTCTCTAGTCCTGGTTATAATTGTCTTTGGGGCACAGTTTAACTTGAGTCACTTGTCATCCATCTTCATGTTCATCTCCCTTCCCGCTCATCTTCACAGACAGAGAGTATAGACAAGAGGAACCATATAGGTAAAGTCCTCCTTGGTAGGAAAGGAGTGAGCCTGTGTCTTCCTTGTTTGACATCAGTGCCCAAACAAGTGCAGCAGATTTCCTATGGCCACAAAGGAAAAAATTTCTCAGAGCTGAAAAAGGTATTTTTAAGCCAAATGGCTAAAAGTCATAGAGTCATGTATCAAGGTTAGAAAATAGTTCTATCTAACATAGGAAGGATTGGGGGCAGGAGGAGAAGGGGACGACAGAGGATGAGATGGCTGGATGGCATCACTGACTCGATGGATGTGAGTTTCAGTGAACTCCGGGAGTTGGTGATGGACAGGGAGGTCTGGCGTGCTGCAGTTCATGGGGTTGCAAAGAGTCAGACACGACTGAGCGACTGAACTAAACTGAACTGAACATAGTACATGGGAAGAAATAGAAATGCTCTTTGAGATCAATGCTGAATTGTACCTAGATCCTTTCAAGTTCATTTAACTCTCCCTATAACATAATTTAAGCTTCTCAGGTGGCGCTAATGGTAAAGAACCCACCTGCCAATGCAGGAGATTAAAAGATGCGGGTTCAATCGCTGGGTCGGGAAGATACCCTGGAGGAAGGCATGGCAGTCCACTCCAGTATTCTTGCCTGGAGAATCCCATGGAGAGAGGACCCTGGAGGGCTACAGTCCATAGTGTAGCAAAGAATTGGACACAACTGAAAAGACTTAGCATGCACACGCATAACATAATTTAAGGCCGGACACAACTGAGCGACTAAACACAGCACAGCACATATATGAGATGGTGGAAAGGGGATGTAGGGGAAGTATTACTCCATTAAAAATGTTTCCATATTAGTTCTTAAAACACAGTGGGTAATTTTTGGAAGTTCTGAAGCTCTTTAGGTGATTAGAATATCCTTATCTTAGGAATAAGTATGATGAAGGCTTTGGAGTCAATGCGTCTGACTTCAAATCCTACATCTGTCATTTAATATGTAGCAATAGGCAAGTTATTTAGTGTTTAGATTAGTTAGTTTTCTCTTCCAGGAAGTTGAGATAATGATAGTATTTATGTTATGGGGTTAATTATAAGGGTTAAATGAGTTAATATATGCAAAGAACACAGTGAGCATTAAATAAATACTTTTACTGTAACACTAATGATGATGTCTATATAACACTTTAACAAAGATGATTTTCTTGTCATCTTATTTGATACTGCAGTCAACCTTGCTAAGGTCAGTTTTAGTATTTCCTAGGGAAACCAAGACTCAAAGATTTAAGTATAAGCCCAACATCAGGTAGCTTATTAGAGGTAACCCCAAGACTTGAACCAAGAGCATCTTTCTGCAAGTTCTCAGCTCTTTCCCCAATGTTTCAGCTGATTCCATGTTCTAAATATCAGGTATGACCAAGTTTAAAATAATTTTATGTATACTTACGGCTGATTCATGTTCAGTTCAGTTCAGTTCAGTTCAGTCGCTCAGTCATGTCTGACTCTTTGTGACCCCATGAATCGCAGCACGCCAGGCCTCCCTGTCCATCACCAACTCCCAGAGTTCACCCAAACCCACATCCATCGAGTCGGTGATGCCATCCAGCCATCTCATCCTCTGTTGTCCCCTTCTCCTCCTGCCCCCAATCCCTCCCAGCATCAGAGTTTTTTCCAATGAGTCAGCTCTTCCCATGAGGTGGCCAAAGTACTGGATTCATGTTGATGTATGGCAAAAATCATCACAATATGGTATTATTCTCCAATTAAAATAAATTAATCAATTAAAAAAATAAAATAGGAGCTCATTTACTCTTTCATTTCTATAATAATCAGAGCAAATATTTACTAGATTTTTAGAGTCCTGGAAAGAAAAGAATACATATTGATATTCCTGGAATGCCCTCTACCCCTATACAGTAGGCATTATAGTCCTGTAGGGAAAATGTAAGCACAGTGTCCAAATCACTTGAAATTTCTTCATCAAGGCATACTGAAATTATTCTTTTCCAGCATAATATTTTAATCAGGCTAACTAGGAACCCCAAATTAAAGATCAACTCTCCTATATTCTCATAGCATATTCATTGAAATAAAAAAGAAATTTGAATGAAATTTCACTTACACAAGTTCTTTATAAGACAACCAATAATAATGAGAAGAACACCTTTCATCAAATGATGCATGACGTATAATGCCTTATAATAGAAAAAGGTCTGTTGCACTCCTTGTGTTATTTGAGCTGCAAAGTAAATGGGACAGGAATTACATCTTTTTTTTCAGTTAGTTAGAAAAATTAAACAAATTGAGGAAGATTACAGACGTATACAGAAAATAGCCATTGGAGTTTTAACCTTATAATCCAGGTCTCAGATTCTTTCTCATAATCAACAAAAATGCATAGAATTTTAATGCCTCTTTCAACCATATTCATTTAAAAATACTAATAGAGTAAGGCAGTGGGGAAATATAGCAAGTATTTTCTTTTACTAAGAAAAATAAAATAATGCAATAATTAAAATATAAATAATGTACAGAAATAAACACATTGTTGTATTATTTTATTTCCTTTAAGAGCTGACTTACTAAATAATTTACTTGACAGTTGGTTTGAGTTCCAACTCTAGAAAGACTGTTCATCTTTCTTCCACTCTTTATTTTCCCTAGCCTCCCTGGTCCAGTGTCTCACCATTTTCTCCTAGATCTTTGGTATCTGCTTGGTCTCACTGCCACCAGTCTCTCCATTCCAACTAACACTCAACTGCTCAATGAATCCTTTTAAAGAACATCTCTTATGACTTCCCATCTACTCAGAAACCCATATCTCACTCTTCAATGTTTTCCAAAGTGAAGAAAACCCACTACCAATTGCATATGAGATAATTTCAGGTAGAATGCAAATTCATTTTATTATTTTAAAAGGTATGTTTTTATTTACATATGTATTAGAAATGATTATAATAAAACACAAAACCACAGATATTAAGCCTTAAAAAATAAAAGTTTTAAAGGAGGATCAGTTTGAAAAAAGATCTAATTGTCATATTAAGATATAAATAACGGCAGAAAGATTAAAATTGTACAAGAATGACTGTAGGTTGAAACATACTGGTTTTCAAAATTAATTTTCAGTTTCTTAACCTAGCATTCAAGATCCTCTGTGATCCAGATCTAGTCTACTTTTCTGGTCAACAGTGAACAGTACTACTACTTTTGTCCCTTATTACTCTAGTCACCATATCTAATTTTCTTTGAGAGAAAAGACTGTGCCTAATACATCTTTCTGCATTTTGTGCAAGCTCTTGAATCCTCTCTCAAAGTTAAATGCACTGGGTCCTATAAGCAGTGGGACAGAGTTCACTCCTACCCTTCAGCCTATTCCCAAACAGGAATTTTTCTATTCTAAATGGGAATACATGGACTAGTGTTTTCCCTGAATTCAATAGAGCAACAAATCAGCCTAGTGTCCAAGAACAACTAGAAGTCTCTAGGGAGTTCTGTGAATCCTCTGAAAATGTACATAAGATTCTGTGTGTGTATGCATTTCATGGAAAGAATGCATTCAATTCTCAGATTCCCCAAGGTATGACTAACTCCAGAGTTAAGAACCACTATATTAGAGGCCTCTCCATGGCAGCAACCAAATTATAATCATGGGAATCATAAACTTTGCCTCACATTCCTTCTGGTTCCTCAGAGATATCCCATTTAGATAAACATTTAAACTCTGAGCAATTTTTAAATGTGTGAACTTCCACATTTTTCAATATGAGTTTTGTAGAGATAACCTCTTCCGTGCTAAATAGCCAATCATGCATTTTAGGAAGATATCCACTTATAAATGGACTGTGATCCAAGGATCTATTTACATTCCAGAATCCATTTTCTGATACAGCAGTGTAAATAATTTAGCAAAACTCTGGTTTGCTATAAAAAGTCTAAGAACAGGAAACCACAAAGTGTTGTAGGAAGGAAGGAAAAGATTGTCATTCCCTTCTTTGGGACATCCTCATCATCTTCCTCCAGTGTTACCCATCCCCCAGCTCCTATAATTCCACGTCCTGCTGCACAGCATCTTATCTGGAAATCTGAAGTCCCAGCAGCAGGACTGAAAGCTCTTTGACCTCTGTAACTTGCTTGAGCTTCCAACAGCGGAAACTTACTGAACCAAAGGAATAATTGATTAGGGGACTTTAAGGTAGTAAAACAAATTAAGAGGGAAATACAGGCAGGAAGGACAATGAAAAGGTAGGATGTTGAGTCTTTTTTGGAAATCTTCTAATGTCAACTCTCATATTCAAATCATTTCCAAACTCTGCTCCCTACAGCATCTTCATGATGTGGAAAGACCCGGAGAAAAGGCATGCTGAACATGACGTAGCTACCTTTTCTCTGTTTTAAATTCATCTTAGTTCTCCAACCCTTTCCCAGTAATACTTCAGTCAACTAAAGTTAACTAAAGTTTGAAAATTACTTCTTCAAAATAGACAGTGTTTCCCAGCTTATTCCCTTCCTCCTCTTCTTTTATTCCATAGTTCTTTCTTTTAATTTAAAGTATAGTTGATAAACGAGCTTCCCTGGTAGCTCAGATGGTAAAGAATCTGCCTGCAATGTGGGAGACCTGGGTGCAGTCCTTGGGTTGGGAAGATCCCCTGCAGGAGGCATGGCAACGCACTACAGTATTCTTGCCTGGAGAATCCCACGAACAGAGGAGCCTGATGGGCTACAGTCCATGGGGTCACAAAGAATCGGACATGAATAGGCACAACATAGTTGATTTCCAGTGTGTTAATTTCTGCTGTACAGCAGAGTGACTCAGTTATTCAAATATATATACTTTTTCATATTCTTTTCCATTATGGTTTATCACAATATTGAATTTAGTTCCCTGTACTGTATAGTAGGTGCTTGTTGTTTATCCAGCCAATGTATAGTAGTTTGCATCTGCCAATTCCAAACTCCCACTTTTCCATCCCCACCCAACCTCCTCTTTGGAAACCACAAGTCTGTTTGTTCTCTATGTCTGAGTAAGTTTCTGTTTCATAGCTATGTTCATTTGTGTCGAATTTTAGATTCCACATAAAGTGACATCATATAGTATTTGTCTTTCTGACTTTTTAATTTGTTTTTAATTGAAAGATAATTTCTTTACAATATTGTGTTGGTTTCTGCTATACAGCAACATGAATTAGCCATAGGTATACATATGTCTATACAAAACTGTACAAAAAAGATCAATACAAAAAAGATCTTCATGACCCAGATAATCATGATGGTGTGATCACTCACCTAGAGCCAGACATCCTAGAATGCAAGGTCAAGTGGGCCTTAGGAAGCATCGCTATGAACAAAGCTAGTAGAGGTGATGGAATTCCAGTTGAGCTATTTCAAATCCTAAAAGATGATGCTGTGAAAGTGCTGCCTCAATATGCCAGCAAATTTGGAAAACTCAGCAGTGGCCATAGGACTAGAAAAGGTCAGTTTTCATTCCAATCCCAAAGAAAGGAAATGCCAAAG
>NW_011495030.1:1110070-1110702 GCF_000754665.1 Bison bison bison
TGATGCTGTGAAAGTGCTGCCTCAATATGCCAGCAAATTTGGAAAACTCAGCAGTGGCCATAGGACTAGAAAAGGTCAGTTTTCATTCCAATCCCAAAGAAAGGAAATGCCAAAGAATGCTCAAACTACTGCACAATTGCACTCATCTCACATGCTAGTAAAGTAATGCTCAAAATTCTCCAAGCCAGGCTTCAACAGTACATGAACCATGAACTTCCAGATGTTCAAACTAGATTTAGAAAAGGCAGAGGAACCAAAGCTCAAATTGCCAACATCCATTGGGTCATCAAAAAAGCAAGAGAGTTCCTGAAGAACATCTACTTCTGCTTTATTGACTGTGCCAAAGCCTTTGACTGTGTGGACCACAACAAACTCTGGAAAATTCTGAAAGATATGGGAATACCAGACCACCTGACCTGCCTCTTGAGAAACCTGTATGTAGGTCAGGAAGCAACAGTTAGAACTGGACTTGGAACAACAGACTGGTTCCAAATAGGGAAAGGAGCACGTCAAGGCTCTATATTGTCATCCTGCTTATTTAACTTCTATGCAGAGTACATCATGAGAAACGCTGGGCTGGAAGAAGCACAAGCTGGAATCAAGATTTCCGGGAGAAATATCAATAACCTCAG
>NW_011495030.1:1111126-1114989 GCF_000754665.1 Bison bison bison
CTAGACAGCAGATTAAAAAGCAGAGACATGACTTTGCCAACAAAGGTCTATCTAGTCAAGGCTATGGTTTTTCCAGTAATCATGTATGGATGTGAGAGTTGGACTATAAAGAAAGCTGAGCCCAAAGAATTGATGCTTTTGAACTGTGGTATTGGAGAAGACTCTTGAGAGTTCCTTGGACAGCAAGGAGATCTAACCAGTCCATCCTAAAGGAAATCAGTCCTGAATATTCATTGGAAGGACTGATGCTGAAGCTGAAGCTCCAATACTTTGGCCACCTGCTGCGAAGAACTGACTCATTTGAAAAGACCCTGATGCTGGGAAAGATTGAGGGCAGGAGGAGAAGGGGACGACAGAGGATGAGATGGTTGTATGGCATCACTGACTCAACGGACATGAGTTTGAGTAAACTATGAGAGTTAGTGATGGACAGGGAGGCCTGGTGTGCTGCAGTCCATGGGGTCACAAAGAGTCGGACATGACTGAGCCACTGAACTGAACTGACTAATACGTATCCCCCTCCCTCTTGAATCTGACTTACTTTGTTTAATAGGATAATCTATGGGTCCATCTGTGTTGCTGCAAATGACATTATTTCATTCTTGTTATGGCTGAGTAATATTCCATTGTGTATATGTGAACCACATCTTCTTTATCCATTTTTCTGTCAGTGGATACTTAGGTTGTTTCCGTGTCTTGGCTATTGAGAATAGTGCTCCTATGAACATAGGGATGCATGTATCTTTTCTCACTATAGTTTTGTCAGGATATACGCCCAGGAGTGGGATTGCTAGATCAAATGGCAACTCCATTTTTAGCTTTTGAGGGCAACCTCCATACTGTTTTCCATAGTGGCTGTACCAATTTATATTCCCACCAACAGTGTAAGACACTTCCTCCACCTCTGATTACACAATTTTACACAAACCTGTAAGTTTTATTGTGTTTTTGACCTACAGTGTTTGCAGGAGGAAGAGGAGAGTAGAGGGTTGAGGGGAAAATAAATAGGAAGAAATTAGAGAGGCTATTTATATACATAAGTTACCGTAAACCAGGTGTCTGAAACCAGATACTTTCTACTTTCTTTTCCGTGCTAATCAATGTGTATAAAATACCTTCTATCATTTGAACTCATTTGCTCACACTTCCTTCTATATTTGTATTTATGCTTCTTCTTATTAGATGTGAGGCTCAGTAAATGAATACATTCATCAAATTCCAAGGTTTCAGGCAGGGCCATTAGCCTGGTGTTGATCACATGTTGCTCAATATATCATTTTCCCAAGTTTCACCAAACCCAAAACTTGACCTGAGGAAATTACCCCAATCAGAGAAGACAAACTGCACAAAGATCACTGCTGCTCTATTATCTCTGTCATTTAGTTTTGGGTTTTTACTTGACCATCTTATCCCTCAAAAAGAATTTAAATATTGTATCCACCAGTCTCCTTTCCATTAAATAATATTCCCTTTCTTTTTCATTCTCACTTGGCATTTGTGTTTTCTTTATTCTCTGCCCATTTGTCCACTTCCAATGTTTGTTATTGGCACATGGCTATCAACCGTGGGGCCAGTGCTCAGCCCTTATTCTGGAACTGGTCTGTCATCTTCATTCCATAGTGATGTGACTTACACTTCAACCTTCCCTATGCTTGTGGGCCTTAGCATTTGCCTGTGGCAGCCACATAACTGTAGTTTCCTTCCCCTACTTCTTCTCCTTCTTTTTAATTCGTAGAAACATAGACATATAATTCATAGAAGCATAGAGGCTTAGAGTATTAAGAAACCGCTTAGTAGTGATTCTCAGCCTTGGCTGCACATTAGAATCACCTGGGGAGCTTTAAAAACTGCTGATGCCTAGACCCCACACCTGGATCCCTCACTCAGTTCTGGAGTATTTCCTGAGTGTGAAAAATGTTAAAAAGCTCTCCAAGTGGGACTTTATCAAATAAGACAATGCTTTCTTCTGCACCATTATCACTTACGTGTTCTATTTCCTTCTGTGCCTTTGGGCTTAGAGAAGGTTTAGCATAATTTTCCACAAGGAGATGGACTCATTTTTCTGTGAAATAAATTAAAAATCCACTTATATGAAATACATTATTTTCCAAAGATACCAGCAAATGAAGTATCATGATCCAATGAGAACAGGCCTGGTGGCACTGGGCGGAGAAAGAGCATTATTAAGTAAAATTGGCTCCTACTGACTTGATTTTAAATGTTGTGATCACATCCTCCTCCACCCTCCTCCAAACACTTGGCCATGACTTACAACAGTGGTGAGAATGACTGTTGGGGTCTCATACCACATTATGGGCTCTCTACACATGCCAGTGATAAGCCACGCAATGATAAAAGACAGGTAAGAGGATGAAGGTATCACTGAGTCATGGAGGAAAGGGAAGAAAGGGAGGAAGTAGAGGAGGAGAGAAAAAAAGGAATAATCCATCCCTGGCAATGGCAATGGCAAACCACTTGCCTGGAAAATCCCATGGGCTGCAGTCCATGGGGTCGCGAAGAGTCAGACACAACTGAGTGACTTCACTTTCACTTTTCACTTTCATGCATTGGAGAAGGAAATGGCAACCCACTCCAGTGTTCTTGCCTAGAGAATCCCAGGGATGGGGGAGCCTGGTGGGCTGCCGTCCTATGGGGTCGCACTAGCTTGCCAGTTGCTTTTTGTAATTTTATCTTCACTACAATACCAAGAGGCAAATAATGCCATCCCTATTTTTACAGATTAAAAGGGTTCTTGGAGTGACTGGAGGCCACTCAGCTAGTAAGTGGCCTGATTGGCCTCCTCCAACCACTTCTGCCTTACTGTCATCACCTGTTCAAAGTCTACTGCCCTAGTTTTGAAGGGGACATAGACTCTCCAGATCTGAGTGAAATAAAGTTGCAAGCGGGAGGAAGGGCAGTCTGCACCCAGGGGAGGAGCGCTACATCTCTCATCCCTCTGGGTGGAGGCAAGCTGACTTAGGATCCAAGAAATGGAGTTTGAGTTTTTCAGGCAGCATGTTGACCTCCAAAGGGATCTGGGTCACAGGAAAAACAAATTCCAACAGAGGTCCCAGCAGGTGCTATTATACATGAATGCAAAGTCTTGAATGGTGAATCTTTTTTGCCAGGCTTCCCCAGGAAATGGGCTGGAGGACTTCTATTATTGAGCTTCTATTATTGGGGACAGTTTTGGTTGTTGTGAGAAGGCAGAACATTCACAAAAACCCACCATTCTCTCATCTAACAACACTAAGACACAGTCAAATGCTAATAATTCAAACACCTGGATAAACCTGTACTACAGCCAAATGGCATCATTTTGTTTCCATAATTGTAGAGAACAGAATGATAACCAAAGGGAGAAATCTCTTACAATATAGTATTTAGGGGTGGGAGGTGGCCAACTCTCAAGAGAGATTTTCCCAAGGAATGATTACCAGTGTTCACCCTGTTTTTCTTGCTCTAGCACTGGTCTCTCATCTCAGTCACTCTGGTCTTCTTTCACCTCAAACACCCCTGAGGCTTTTTTGGTCTTAGACATTTGCTTATATCTTCCATTTGTCTGAAACCTTTCCCTCCAGCCTTCATATTGCTGGCTCTTATTCTTCATTTACAACTTTAACATCACCTCCTCCAGGAAGCCTTCCCTGACCACCCTATAAAAGCAGTGCCCCTCCCTTTTTTTAAAATTTTATTTTATTTAACTTTACAATGTTGTGCCACAGGTATACATGTGTTCCCCATCCTGAACCCTCCTCCCTCCTCCCTCCCCATACCATCCCTCTGGGTCATCCCAGTGCACCAGCCCCAAGCATCCAGTATCATGCATCAAACCTGGACTGGCAACTCATTTCATATATGAT
>NW_011495030.1:1115089-1144147 GCF_000754665.1 Bison bison bison
ATGCATCAAACCTGGACTGGCAACTCATTTCATATATGATATTATACATATTTCAATGCCATTCTCCCAAATCATCCCACCCTCTCCCTCTCCCACAGAGTCCAAAAGACTGTTCTATACATCAGTGTCCCTTTTGCTGTCTCGTATACAGGGTTATTGTTACCATCTTTCTAAATTCCATATTTATGCGTTAGTATACTGTATTGGTGTTTTTCTTTCTGGCTTACTTCACTCTGTATAATAGGCTCCAGTTTCATCCACCTCATTAGAACTGATTCAAATGTATTCTTTTTAATGGCTGAGTAATACTCCATTGTGTATATGTACCACAGCTTTCTTATCCATTCATCTGCTGATGGACATCTAGGTTGCTTCCATGTCCTGGCTATTATAAACAGTGCTGCGATGAACAAAGGCTGTGAAAAGAGACAAAGAAGGTCACTATATAATGATCAAAGGATCAATCCAAGAAGAAGATATAACAATTATAAATATATATGCACCCAACATAGGAGCACCGCAATATGTAAGACAAATACTAACAAGTATGAAAGGAGAAATTAATGATCACACAGTAATAGTGGGAGACTTGAATACCCCACTCACACCTATGGATAGATCAACTAAACAGAAAATTAACAAGGAAACACAAACTTTAAATGATACAATAGACCAGTTAGACCTAACTGATATCTATAGGACATTTCATCCCAAAACAATGAATTTCACCTTTTTCTCAAGCGCACACGGAACCTTCTCCAGGATAGATCACATCCTAGGCCATAAATCTAGCCTTGGTAAATTCAAAAAAAATTGAAATCATTCCAAGCATCTTTTCTGACCACAATGCAGTAAGATTAGATCTCAATTACAGGAGAAAAACTGTTAAAAATTCCAACATATGGAGGCTGAACAACACGCTGCTGAATAACCAACAAATCACAGAAGAAATCAAAAAAGAAATCAAAATTTGCATAGAAACGAATGAAAATGAAAACACAACAATGCAGTGCCCCCTTTTCATTCCATTATTTGTTCCCTAGTAGCATTTACCACCAGAGAAGGCGATGGCACCCACTCCAGTATCTTGCCTGCAAAATCCCATGGGCAGAGGAGCCTGGTAGGCTGCAGTCCATGGGGTCGCTGAGAGTCGGACACAACTGAGCAACTTCCTTTCACTTTTCACTTTCATGCATTGGAGAAGGAAATGGCAACCCACTCCAGTGTTCTTGCCTGGAGAATCCCAGGGATGCGGGAGCCTGGTGGGCTGCCGTCTATGGGGTCGCACAGAGTCGGACACGACTGAAGCGACTTAGCAGCAGCAGCAGGAGCATTTACCACACTTGACAATCCTCTCATTTATTTATATTTGCACATATTTTTGTTTATCTGCACCTTTAGCCTCTACAAAAACATATCTGTCTTGCCTAGCATGTCACACATTTCTAAATACAAAGTAGATGCTCAATTTAAATATTTGCTGAATAGCAAACTAAGCCCATGTCTGCCATGTCTGATGCTGTGTCTTCTCCCCCAACCCTTTTTTATAACTACTCTTTAGGGTGGGCTCTATTTCAGATGCTATGCTTTTGACACTTTGCTCATATTTCATTTAAGACTCAAAACACTCCTATGTGATAGATGTTATTTCTCTATTTTACAAATTAAGAAATTAAGGTTTGATAAATTAGTATTCTTGCCTAAGCCAAGATCATAACTGAAACAGCCAGGATTCAAACACAGGTGTGTCTAATTCCAAAGCTTGTGCTCTTTTAAACAGGAATGTTGGAGAGGACAAATAATCTTTCCAAAGAACTAAACAACAATGCTTCTCATTTATCTTTCTTCTTCTCCTTTTATTTGTTCATTCCTTCTCTCCATGTCCCCACTTAATATTGGCAAAAACATGTACATTCATTGGCAAGAAACACAGGGAAATAATCCCTGACTCAGATAGAACCTTATAGAAATCATGAAGTCAGAAAGCCATGTTGAATGGCAAGCTCCTTTCCATGGTAATCATGGAAATCTCCTCTTTTAATACTTACATTTCTAGAGCCTCAATGCAGTATATGCCCCTGGGAGGGCTGAGTTCTCTGAGGAAAGAGTACAGGGTCCAGATAACACCCTCACGTGCATCCCCAAGACTTAGGGCTCACAAGAACCAACTTGCAAGTTCTACTACAGACAAAAAATGAGTCAGAGTGTTGGAGGTGAGTACCCCTATCCTGACATAGATAAATTTTGAGATTGCTGGGACTGTCACTCACCTATTCATAGCTTTAAATGCCCATGACCCAACTCTGCCTAAGACAAAATGTTTCTCAGCAACTTAATTCCTAACCAGACCTCAGCTTTCTGCCATCCATGAGCCATAAGCTCTTCTTCTTCCTCTTTCACTGGTCTTTAGAAGTTCTCCATCTCCGTTACAGCTGTTTTATCACCTCGTGGGTTGATTCTGTCACTCTTCCTGGTTAGGAACACTTTGTAGCTCTCCTCCCCAATGGGATATGACAGAGCACAGAGAGACTTTCTTAACCTTGTAACATGCCAGTCAACTCCAAGACACCCTGTTGGCATGGGCACATAGAAGGGTGGGAAGCAGAGCAGATGCCAGCACAGCATACATCAAATACAAATAAACATCGGCATTTGCAACTGAAGCTCACTGCAGAAGACTAAGTAGGAAATGCATGTCTTTTTAAAGCCAAATCATTACACATGCCAACAAATTATAAGCACTGATCAGAAGTCCAGAATGTATTCAAGAACCACTCATGGCATCCATGGGATGCCTTCAGCTTAGAATATACATTCTAAGTTCATGTTCCACTCAAGGTCTCCTTCGAGGAAAGGCAATCTGTTCGTTACCTGCAATAGTTTTTTGTTCAACAGACTACTTTTGCAGTCATTCATTCCTCAAACCTCTGTTGAATGCTTGCCACATGCCAAGCACTATTCTAGCGACTAGGGATACAGCAGTATCTGTCCCCATTCAGCCTCCGTTCCGGCAGAGAAGAAATACAGAAAGTGTTATCAACTCTTCCAAGTCTGGCTCCAGCAGAGGTCCTCCTGCCCAGTGTCCTTTCAGCCAATACAATGAGACACATGTGGTGCAGAAGCAAAGCAAAGTTTTAATATTTTGATCAGAGAATGGAGAGGTGGGAGCTCACGCTGTAGAGTACACGGTCTCCAGAGAGACCATGGGTGGGATCCCTTTATGTGGATCTTGCCATCTTGGAGAGGGAGGAGTTCTAGTGGCAGGTGGGCAGGGCTGTGCTCCTCGGCTGCAGATGGCAGTACCAGGCACAGGGTCCGTGCACAGCTCCCTGCCACCGTCACTGCATTGGAGGCTGTGGCACTTTGCACAAGGCACACCCAGCTGAGGTGTCAGCACAGGTGTTTGTCACCATGAACTCTGATCTGAAGGGCGAGGCGCAAGGCCCCTGCCCACGGTACCCTATAAGCAAGGACACTAGACTAAGCACAAAGGCAAAAAAAAGGTTAGAGTTTGCTGTCCAGATTCTATTTTTATTTTCTAGGCTTGCTAATGGGCTTTGCTGGTAACAAAATAATAAAATAAATATATGTCAAGGAATGATCTTGTGCATTTAATGCATCAAGTACTGCAAGGATTAAAAATCTGCCACCAGATTTAGCGAGACAGAATTCATTGGTGGCCTTAAGAAGCATGGTTTTGATGGTGTTGTGGGCAAAAATCCTATGAATAGGGTACATTCAAGAGAGAATGAGACAATAAGGACTGAGACGGTGAGAATAGAAACTATAGCTGAGGAATTTTGAAATAAAGGAAAATAAAAAGTGGGAAAGAAACTGGACAAGAATGGAGCTCAAGAGATGATATCACAATAACTTTTCCATTAAAAAAAAATCTCCCATGATCTTAAACATTTACTCTATCCAGTACTAGAAACAGAGAACAGAGATTTTAGTACTTCATTCTCTTCTAAACCCAAGAGAAATGGCATCAAAATACTTCCAGCCTGGGGCCACTGAGGAATCAAAGAATTCAAATAATAATGACAATGTTAAAAGCTGCCATTTTGAGGATGCTTTCAGGATTAAGAAATTATATACATGTTTCCCCTTCCTTATTTAAATCTGAAAAACACAGTAAGAAGTTGATATTTTTGTCAACTTCCCTCTCTAAATTTGAGAGAGGTAAAGTAATTTGCCCAAGGAACACAGAGTTATGGAATAGCGTAAGATTTGAGTCCATACTTGTTTGAATAAAAATCTCGTGTATTTTCTTCTGTCTTCTAGTGTAAGAATAGACTTCTGACTCTCCAGCCTAAACATCTTACCTAGAAATGACCTGATCATATGAAACATACAGCTAGATGACCCCTAGTTCCTTCTAGCACTGCTTTTCTTACCTTCTGTGATTCATTTACACAGAATTTTTTTTCCTTACTTCAAAATCTTTTTTTTTTACAAATAAACTTTATATCTCTTAGTGAACAGTCATCTGAAACTTGATTTTTAATGTAGTTTTGATTCAGTTTATTTTTTCCAATGTGAAAGTAATATCTGCTGATTGAAAATGTATTTTTTATAGAAAATTTAGAGACCACCAAAAAATAAAAGGAGAAAAAAAATCAACACAGGCTCACAAGCACCAGTCACTTTTGTTGTTTCCGTCTGTGTTTTTAGGGCTTCCCTGGTGGCTTAGCTGGTAAAGAATCCACCTGCAATGCGGGAGACCTGGGTTAAATCCCTGGGTTGGGAGGATCCCCTGGAGAAGGGAAAGGCTATCCACTCCAGTATTCTGGCCTGGAAAATTCCATGAACTATGTAGTCCATGGGGTCACAAAGAGTCAGACACGACTGAGCGATTTTCATTTTCACTTTCTATGCTTTTATGCATAAATTTTTAGATTTGTTTCGTTTTAAACACAGTTGTAATCAAGTATATATTTCTAAAGTGAAATTTTTCACTCAACATTAAACTATTTGCATTTTTCATACCATTCATAAATGCACATTTTTCAGAATTAAAATACTCATTATGTTACAGTGAAAGCATTAGGCTGAGTTTTATTAGGAAAAGATATGGAAAGTGCACTTAAGTTCCTACAGTCCTGATGTTAGAAAAGAATAAGTGTCTGATTATAAGGATACATGAGTCAGTACTGCTAGTAGCTTCTTCCACCATGATTCTCAAAACTACTTTCTGTAGTGGAACCACCTTGGCAGGTGTAAATTTTAGAATCGGCCTGTCAACAATGTAATGACCTTGCTGAGAACACTTTAATAAATTTTGGATTAAGAAGCAAGCCGACCACACCTCTGCTTAACAAAACCCTTCCTAACCATTAAAACTGCACCTGAATGCTGCTTATTAGCATGTACTGAATATTCCAGCATTTGAACAGCAGATTATGTAGGGCCAACCTTTACTACTTGTCCCTTTTCACTCATGAAATTTATTTAATACAGTTAATTTGGATCACTTAATGCCCAAACAGTTTATTGGGCAATTTGCTGGTGAGTGGCATGAATTATTAGATTTATCATGGAATTTAACCAACTAGAGAACCTTTGTTCCTTAAATAGACAGTCTATGTGAAGGAGCCATAAGGTAAGAAGAAGTGGCACAACAAAAAGAAATATGAAGACCCAGTTTGTACTTGACATCTGTGATGAATGCAGCCTTTCACTCATGTACCTGCCAGTCCTACCTTGTTTGATTTTGCTTTCTCCACGGATGTGGTTATAATCTGGCCCTGGTTAGAAAGTTCCATTGTAAGCTTCCTGTTTCCAGCCAGCAAGCTTACTTATATACCAGCTATTGACTCACAAAACGGTGACCTACTACTGAAGAGGTCCTGGGTCACTGTATAGTATATTCTTTATGTGCAAGAAAAGCTATTTCAGGGACAATATTCCAAACACCAAAGAGAATCCCCTTTAATTCTTTCTCTCATATATGTTCCATTTCTCTTTTGGTCTTTCTTTGCCTTTTGTTTTTGCAAGGAATGTTACCAGTGAATCTGTGCCTGATCAAACGTAGTTCATTTTATAAAATACAATTGAACTCAAACTACTGATGAATAGCATTTTTTTTCTTTTCCGGATTGTTGTTCCCTAGAAAAAGTGTACTTTCCAGACTGCTTTGTCTCTCACTAGGATTTTTTTAATTTTTTTTTAATGCATTTGGGTGCAATAAATATACCCCTTGGATTTTGGTAAAGCCTAAATATAGGTAAATGTTTAAGGGAACATGTAAGGGAAACAGTGTAATGTAAGGGGAAAAAATGTCTTTTTCAGAAGAAGACATACTCAATACCTCAAAGCCTAATTTTAAGTGGTTTATACCCCCATGACTAGCATTTATTTTGCATAGGAAGATATTTGAGAAAGAGAGCAACCATTTGGGGGAATGAATGATTTATAATAGCAGTTGTTGAAACAACTGGCAGTCAGCCTGTCCAAACATTTTCCCAGATTTATAACATAAAATCACCATATCAGAATGAGCCTGCAGGGAGCTAACACAACCAATTGACAAGCTGTTCTACTCCCTGTTAAGGCTGAGCTAGGCCACTCTCCTTATGGTTCCCAAAACATTCAAAGCTAGGCCAAGTTTTTAAGCTCTCAGGAGTAATTACCTGTTTATTATTATTTCATCTTCCTGGCATTATAAAAAAGCAGCGGTTATTTGTACGGAGCAAGACAAAACAGTTATTTTTATGCTTTTGTTTGCTACCATGAGCTCTTAACACCTCAGGGTGAATTTTCATTTGTGTTAAATGTTAGCCTGATCCCCTGATTTAGTATACTAGTCTCTCCATAGAAAGTTAAAGGACTTTAACAGAGGTCACTAAAACAAAGAAACTATAGGAATCATCAAGGTTAAATCCACCCATTCCATTTACAGATGAGGAAACCAGGATTTTAAATAATAACATTAATAGCTACAGCATTTACTGAGCATTTACCTTTTCCCAAGTGGCTTGGTTTTCTTAGCCTGTCTGTCAAGCCAGTTTAGTTTACGCCAAGGTCTTTTCTGACTGTTCTACATGTGCTAATTAACTTTTCCCACAATGGCCTATGAAGATGATATTGTTAGTGTTATTGTCTTATAAAACAGTTACATAGCTTGCTTGAAGTCACAGAGCCAGTTAAGTGGCTTAATCTATGGGTATATATCATTATATTACATTGTCTGTAACTGTGATATAGGATAATTCTCATACATTACAGTACAATTGTTATATATCTGTTGAAACTTACAAAAATTCATTTTCCTAAAAGATTCTATGCATTTTGTATTTCATTAAAATATGTTGCAATAAGTCCATTATGTGCTGATAAGGAAAACCAGGAAAAAATAATGTGCCATAGCCCACATAATAAAGGTCTTCTGATTTTACTAGATATTGGATTAAAACAGAAACCTTACATGTGAGAGGGTGTTCAGAAAATATCTGTTGACTCCAAATCTGACTTTCTCTCTCAGAATCATAATAGTGGATAATATGAGTCCAGAAACTGCCGAGGTACAGCCCCGGCTGATCCAGGGTATTTGAAGCGGGGATGGTGTTGGCGAGGATCAGGATACAGTAGCTTCAATTAGATATTAATTAGAGATATAAAGAGTAATAGAATGAGGATAGCTCAGCAGGAAAATTCAGTGGAGAAAAGAGGCTGAGTGGCTTGGTTTACGCGGGAGACCAATAAAACTTCAAGACAAGAAGTTTGCACCACTTACGTAGGCCACAGGCGTCCTTCCGTTCTCCCAAAGGAGAGGAGACACTGAGGCCTTCCCAGTCGGATTTTAGAAGCCCAGGCATAACTAGTAAGCATGGCGGGTTCCGTGCTCCAGATGGAGACTCAGCCAGAGTTTGAGAGAGAGCGAGCGACATGGGGAGACCAGTCTTTCGAGGAACTGATCCCAATTCTTTATTTTCTGTGGTCTACTTTTATACACTGAGATGTTATGCAAAAGTCACGCGGGGTCAGCAGTCCTGACTTTTATCAAAGTCAGGTGCTTCATACAAATGTATACAGAGGTCTTAGGGGTGTTACATCATCTTCTGGCCAGGGGGCCTGCTGACAATTTATGACCCTGTCCTTGTGACAGCGGTCAGTCAACCAGGACACTTATTTCTCCAGGGGTGATTATTTTTAAAAAAGACTCCACCTTCCGAAGGTACCAGATAAAGTTGCATTCCTATAGGGTGAGGGTGTACTGGGTTTTATTTAAGGATAGAATTTACTTAGCCTAAGGTCTAATGTGATTTATATCAAAAGTTAATACTTATTTATTCTATATATTCATTAATGTGTGTAAGGGAAGGGGATATGGAGACTTAGCAACAAACATTGGCTCAACAAATGAAAAACCCTTTACCAATACAATTTCTAATCAGCCCACTATACTTATACTAAAGGTTTTCTAAATTTTCTAAGGAACCTGTTTTTAGAAGGTTTAAAGCATCTCGTGCCTCTCACGGTTGGGAGGCTGTGAGCAATCACATGTGGCCGGACAAGCCTGTCAGGCAGGCTAGAGAACCTTCAGAGGAGTTTGTAGGTTAAAACACTCTTGTCATGCCCAGGAGTTTTTATTAACTGGAGCTCTAAGTTAACTCCTTCTCTGAAAGAGGTGGTGGGAGGCAGCCCCCCATAAGGTCAGAGGCATAGGTGAGAGCACAAAGTAGTAAAGTAGGCAGGCTCTGGTTATGGGGGTAGATGCTCGAGGATTTCCAGGGGGACTCCTGAGGCTCGATCCCGCCTTTGCATATGTCAAGCCTCCTTCCTCATGACCTTTGCCATGGGCAGAGTTCCTCCCGCCGGCTCCCCACAAGAAACTATATTTTCAAAGCTAAAATCTAGACTAGATGGCCTTGGACATGAGTTACAAGCTGGGCAGAACATTTGAAATAGGGACAATTCTGGAAAATTCCATATGCATAGTGAACGTGTGTATTTAATGTGGGTGTTTGGTGTGTGTGAGTATAAAATGCAGGATGCCGTTTTTCAACTTCTTCTGTTTGATACCTAATAAAAACATTTATAAATTTTAAAAACCTGGCTATTTTAGAAAACTATAAGTAAAGCTTAATAAACTTTGAATTAGAGATCAGGAATGTCCAGTATTCTCTCACACGTTAGCGTGAGTAAGTCACCATTGACGAGGAGGACATCTTCTCTCTGGATCTCTCCCAGTTCCAGAAATGCCTCCTTTCCTTGTCCATATCAGAGAATATAGGATCAGTCACTATAAAAAGGTATGTTTTAGATGCTTGATTTAGAAAACTGCTAAAATATGCTTTTTCTTTAAGAGAATTTCGAGTTCTCTCCCAGCCTTTGTCACACTGGCCTGGGTGGTTCTGTGATTGCTAAGTATGGTCAGTGAAGCAGTGCTTGAAAAGCAATTGAAACTTCAAGTTGACTGGGCCCATAACAGCAGCCAGTCTACTTGAAAATACATGCTGGACTCCTTGAAATGGAACTTGTCATGCCCAGCAAAGCTGGTGACTGCCTGTCACATCTGGGAATTCTCAGAGGAATTGAACTAGCCTGACAGATCCTTCGCATAATCAGGTACCTCCCCACTGGTGACTTGGTCTTCTTCCTCATCGGTTCCTGGTGGCATGGTAGTCGTGCTTCTAGTGGCCTTTTTTAAAAGTTGATGAGATACTTGATAAGATATTGTCTTGAATGACTAAAGGATTTGTTATTCACATGATATTTCTTTTTTGGAAAAAAAAAAATTCTTCCTATTGCCCAATTTATTTTAGGCTGCCTCAGTTCAACCATAGAGTTACCATATCTGTGCATGGGGTGAATTTGGCCTTACATGCTTATTCAGGTTGATAGTATAATTATGGAGAGCCACTAATTGTGTCGCTTCCCAGGTGGTTCAGTGGTAAAGAATACGCCTGCCAACACAGGAGACCTGGGTTTGATCCCTGGGTGGGAAGATCCCCTAGAGTAGGAAATGGCAACCCACTCCAGTATTCTTGCCTGGAGAATCCCACAGACAGAGGAGCTTGGTGGTCTACAGTTCATGGAGGTCTCAAAGAATCAGAAACAACTGAACACACACACACACACACTAATGATGTCATTCTCTCAAACACACTCTACTGCCTAATTAAAACTAAGTTTTTCTTTTCTAAAAGGTGAATAAAAATAAAATCCATTTTCTTTTCAAGGAATTAGAAGTATCCATTATACCTGGTGTAAACAGACTAGTTTCTCTTCATTCAGAATTTCAGGGACCTGCTGAAAATTGTGTAATTTTTCCCCACAGCTAAATGTAGCTTTGTTTAGCTGCTAATATATTATATTGTTTATTTCTTTAAACAAGTGTGGATGGAAAGACTAACTTTTCTCACTATCTAAGAACAGGGAGGCCTGGCATGCTGCAGTTCATGGGGTCACAAAGAGTCAGACACGATGGAGCAACTGAACTGAACTGAAGAATTATATTTGCTTTTTATATAAATTACTCTTAGGATGTAGTTTTTAAGGATATATACTTTGAACTGAGCTTCCCCTAGCTATGGTTACCATTCCATTGAAACAAATCTCTATTTGGAATCACAATACCACTAAACTTTAGTAAAAGTTAATTAAATTATATATCTACCCAATTACCTGGGTAATTTTACTTTGCCAACAAAGGTACATATAGTCAAAGCTATGGTTTTTCCAGTAGTCCATACCGTGAGAGTGGATGTGTGAGTTGAACCATAAAGAAGGCTAAACGCCAAAGAATGGTTGCTTTTGAGACCATCCTAAAGGAAATTAGTCCTGAGTATTCATTAGAAGGACTGATACTGAAGCTGAAGCTCCAATACTTTGGGTACCTGATGCGAAGAGCTGACTCATTAGAAAAGACCCTGATTCTGGGAAAGATTGAAGGAAGGAGGAGAAGGGGATGACAGAGGACAGAGGTTGAATGGCATCACTGACTCAGTGGACATGAGTTTGAGCAAGCTCCACGAGATTATAAAGGACATGGAGGCCTGGTGTGCTGCAGTCCATGGGGTCACAAAGATTTGGACACGACTGAATGAATGAACAACAAAAATTACCTGGGACATGAGTCAAAGGAAAAGTGATCCCAAAGGCTGGCACAGTACAAAAATATAAATAGTATAGATATAAAATATAGATACAGGAAATATAGATTTATTCCTAGGTATATTTGTGTGTATATATATATGTGTGTGTGTGTGTGTGTGTATGTATATACAAATATATCACTATACAAGTGATAGTGCACTGCCATTTTAAAGGCTCCTAGGGACGGCAGAGCCTGGTGGGCTGCTGTCTATGGGGTCGCACAGAGTTGGACACGACTAAAGCTACTTAGCAGCAGCAATTACATATATTACATGTGTAATATAGGGCTTCCCTGGTGACTCAGACGGTAAAGAATCTGCCTGCAATGCAGGAGACCCGGATTCGATCCGTGGGTCAGGAAGATCCCCTGGAATGGCAACTCACTCCAGGATTATTGCCTATATATGTGCATATTAACCAAGAGTCTTTAAATATATATATGTAATTGGAGGAGGAAATGGCAGCCCACTCCAGTATTCTTGCCTGGAGAATCCCATGGACAGGAGCCTGGCAGGCTACAGTCCCTGGGGTCACAAGAGTTGGACACGACTTAGCAACTAAACCACCACATATATATATATTTCATATCTATCTACATTTATGGGTGTGCACACTGTCTGGTGCTTAAAATATTTAAGTACCTAGCTAATGTTTTGGAAGGACTGAAGGGAGAGAAGGAATAAGGAAGAAAAGAGAAGGGGAAGCTGAAAACATAACTGAAAGAAATGGAGGGTTTGCTTGAGAGAGGGACTCAGCATTTGAACATTTCTTCCATGTTCCCATGTCTCTCCATGCATAACTTTCAAGCTAAGGAATGTAATGCTGCAATGGACTGATAAGGAAGAGATTTAAAGAGAAAGAAATATCTCTCTCTGATGTCCAGAAATGAATAGCAAAGTGACAGACTCAAAGACAAGTGCTGGATAGAAAATAACTACATTCTATTTTGCAGCAGTTATTTCAATTTAATACAGTGGTTTTATAATTGTTAGCTTAAAATGTATATCTTTCCATGCCATTCTACCACACCTATTTTTGGTAAATTGATTTTCTTTAGTAGCTTGGTTTATTTCATGTTATTTCCACTGTGGGGCATCTAGGAAATTCTCTATTTAAAATAAACCAAAGTCTAAAAGAGCTGATGATCAATAATAGAATATTTTTGGATAATCTGACTAATCAGTAGGTGCTCTTGCCATGTAACAAAGAAGAGGTCCAAGACTGACTAGTAATCCTGTCTCTTTCTTTGTATTCAGTTTGTTTTTACCCTCTCCATAAACTATTTTCCAGAAAATAAGAGGAGATGAATTCTGAACTTTGGAGAGCAAAAGGGAAAAGGGCTAACAGTCATGATTCTTTTCATCTAGTGGATATTTTTCTGTCACCTCTACCCACTGAGTAGAGGAAAGTACTGCATAAAATAAGGGGAAATGAGGCCCCAGTAACTGCAGTGTGAGAGCTGCCAGCCCCTACTGACCTATAGGACTCTGCTACTGCTCTGCCTGTTTTATCAGCAAGCTTTATTTGTTTGAAAGCAATGGCCATTGACATAAAATATGGACATTACCTCTGACCTCTGTGGTTTCCATTCTTTCTCCTGTCCCTCCATAGAATCCAGGGAACTCTGCTGGGTCACCTCACAGAATGAGTGGAAAGTTGTTCAATAGCAGTGTTTGAGCACAAAATGTAAGAATTTCCACTGTGTGACTTTGAGTAACTTACTGTCCCTTTCTAAGCTTTAGGTATCTCTGCTGGAAGATAGGAACAATAATACTGAGGGTCATCAGGATGATTAGTGAGAGCTGTACATGTACAATGTTTAGAGGAGTGCTTGCACACTGCAGCTGTACACAACACTATTATTATTAACAAGTGAAAGTTGCTCAGTTGTGTCCAACTTTTTGTGACCCCATGGCCAGTACCCTGCCAGTCTCCTCTGTCCATAGAATTCTCCAGGCAAGAATACTGGAGTGGGTAGCCATTCCCTTCTCCAGGGGATCTTCCCAACCCAGGGATCGAACCCAGGTCTCCTGCATTGCAGGTAGTTTCTTTACCATCTGAGCCACCAGAGCTCTCTTCTATTCTCATCTTAGTCAGACTTGCTAATGTCACTTAGCAACTGCTCTCCTTAAAAGTCTGGACATGTTCAGTTCTTAATTCCCTGGTAGGGACTAACAGAAAGAGTTCAAACAAGATTAATTAGAAAATTTTCCTGCTATAAGTATGACAATGCTTAATTTATCTGAAGATCTCTTATACAGAAATCTCAACTATGCAGAACCAGGAAATAAGTGGGGAAAAAAAGAGTTATTTGAATGCTGTCATTAATATCAGACAGTCTGACACTAAATCCCACAAAGGCAAAAGGTACTAGATGCCAAGCAACCACCACCCTTCTGCTCAATTGCCACTAATCCTGCCCTTTAGGGCTCAGGGAAGTTTGTGAGAAGAGTTTGTCAGACTGTAGAATGAGGAACTAGTAAATAGCAGATACGGTCAGAGACCATTTCAGTAGGACCAAATAGCCCTATCTTTCCTGACAGTCAATAATACTGAGTGAAGTAAGTCAGTTAAAGACAAATATCATATGATATCGCTTATATGTCGAATCTTTAAGAAAAAACAAAGGTATAGATGAACTTACCTACAAAACAGAAACAGAGTTATAAATATAGAAAGCAAACTTACTGTTATCAGGGGTTAAACAGGAGAGGGATAAATTGGAAGATTGGGATTAACATATAAACACTACTATATAGAAAATAGGTAAGTAATAAGGACCTACTGCATAGCAGAGGGAACTCAAATGAGTAGAAAAGTTTCTATCCAAGAGAACTAACTTTTTTTTTTAACTAACATTTTTAATTGGTGTCAAGCCATAACCCATACTTAACTAAAAATTTCACCTCTGTAGAACACTTCATTCTTTCAGTTCAGTTCAGTCGCTCAGTCATGTCCGACTCTTTGCAACCCCATGAATCGCAGCACACCAGGCCTCCCTGTCCATCACCAACTCCCGGAGTTCACCCAAACTCATGTCCATCAAGTCGGTGATGCCATTCAGCCATCTCATCCTCTGTTGTCCCCTTCTCATCCTGCCCCCAATCCCTCCCAGCATCAGTATCTCCAAATAAAATAGTCATCATCATATTACTGTACAATCGGTATAATAGGAATGTGTGAAAAATGCTAGCATTTGATGGCACTGGTAAATGTAAACATTTTTCTGAGGGTTCTTTGTGGGAAGGGCTATGCTGGTTGAAAGGTACATTCTTGATCTAAGAGAACTACACACTCAAATTGTACAGAATTGCTTCTGGGATGACAGCATATTTACTATTGCCAAGTCTTGTGACTCACAAAACCACTGTATGTGTGTATATGTGTATGTGTGTGCATGTGCTCATATCTCCCTGTTGTCATGATAGGATGTAGGTAGAACATTCTTCCAGTTTTGCTGTCTAAAAAGATCAACTTGATGAGAGCTTCTATTTTCTCTGTCCTGGTATCTCCATGTACGCACACATTGCTCTGTGGCAGTTATAACCTGAGAAGCTGTTGTTAGCCTCAAGTTTTACCAAATCTTTCCCTTTACCTGCTCTTCAGAATCTGCCCCCGGGGCTTTGGTGTAACTTATTCAAAGGCATTTTATAATACCAAAGAGTTCATCTTTTTGCTCACCAATGCAAAGGTTTTGAGGGCATGTGGGCAGGAATGACCCTACTCATTTTGGTTTCACTGCCTCGCAGAGCACTATATGAATCACCCCCTACCTTGTAGGGTGCTGCCCTAGGCCAACACTCCTCCCAAGCCATCCTGGCTTTTCTTTTTCTCTTAAGACCAACCCCATGCTCTCAGCACCAAAGCTAAAATTTAATAGTCATCTTGTATTCCTTTCTGTCTCTTGACCCCTGAAAATCACCCCACCTTGTGATTCTTCTTGATGTCCCTTGCACTGAGCCTCCACTCCATCACACAGCCACCTCCTAATCCAAGCCCTTATTACTTCATCTTAAATCTGATGCAGCAGCCCTGAAGCTGGGCCTCACCTTCAATTTGCACCCTGAGATTAATTTGCATCTTACAGTCTTTGACTTTAGCAAGATAGCCTAAGAGGCTAAAAACATACTCTTTAGAGCTGAGCAAATCTGAGATCCAGTCTTGACTATGCCATTTACCAGTTAAGCACTCTTGGGTACTAATCTGATCTCTGAGCCTGGCAGAGTTGATGTGAGGATTAACAAGATGATATATATAAAGTGCTTGGCACAAGGCCTATTGAATTATGTCCAGATTCCTTAACACTGAAGATCATTCACAACTCGTAAGTCACCTTCTCTTTACTTGCCTTGGAAGTCACCTTCTTCTCCAGCCAATGGAATATGTGACATTTTAATGTTCACTCTTCTCTTATTTTCTCTTACCATTGTCTTCTGTTCCCTACCACCACCATTGAACTTCCCTATTAAATCTAGCTATCCCACAAAGTGCAGATCAAGTCCTTGCCTTCTCATGAAATCTTCTTGAGCCATACCAGTCAGAAATGACCTTTGCTTCCTCAGCCTCTATATTCTTTCCCTAGTTAGAATTTTCTCATCACCCCATCACAGCTTCCTGATTTTGATTATGTTTGAATCTCTGCTGCTGCTTCTGCTGCTAAGTCTCTTCAGTCGTGTCTGACTCTGTGCGACCCCATAGACGGCAGCCCACCAGGCTCCTCCATCCCTGGGATTCTCTAGGCAAGAATACTGGAGTGGGTTGCCATGTCCTTGTCCAATGCATGCATGCATGCTAAGTTGCTTCAGTCATGTCCGACTCTGTGCAACCCTATGGACAGCAGCCCACCAGGCTCCTCTGTCCATGGGATTCTCTAGGCAAGAATACTGTAGTGGGTTGCCATTTCCTTCTCCACTGAATCTCTATTTCTCCCCCAAATATTTTTACATTTGACCTATGTATATATGACATGGAATAATAAAGTAATCCTAATAGAGATGAAGAGGAAAGAATTACTCTGTTTACAAGGAAAGCTACCTCTCCTAAAAAGTAATACTCAAAAAAAAAAAAAAATGATGAATCCCAAAATCAGTCTGCAGATTTTTTTGCAAAGAGTTTTGACTTGGAGCAGTTATAGCCATGGTTTATGCAATGGGCAGCAATGAGAATAAACACAGCCATTCAGTGAGAAGATAAAGATGGTGTGTCGAAATTGTCCTCAGGAAGACAGAGGGATTACTTGACTTAAGGAGGAAACAATAGAGCTGATAAACAGAATTGTTCTTTCTTGGAATCAATTTAGTCTGAGCTTGAAAGAATAAAATCTTTTCAAAATAAAGCTCACTGTAGGTTGGTATAATATGACAGTCAGTGGGCCCTAGACTAATACTCCTTTTCACCATTTAACAAATGTCATGTTCTTCCATTGTCAGGTCAGAAAATGCAGCTTCATGGGAGGACTTCCATTCTTCCATCAGCTTCATTTTCATTCGCCAAACTAGTTTAAGGGGAAAACCTACTGGGGCTGCTTTTTGTTTCCCTTTATATTTCTATTCTTGTTATATGACAAAGGAGATTCTTGCTTCTTATTCTTCTTTAGTGGCCCTAGAAAAAAGCTGTTGAGAAAGCACAAATTGAAATTAAAAAACTGCTAAAGGAAGAGGGGAAAAACAGCATCTCCAGGCTGGGCATTGTATAAATAAACAAGAAATTTTCTCTACCCATGGGACTGATGGCCAGACATACAGGAACAGTGGCAAGCATGCACACTTGAAGGCAGGGGAGGGTCTGGGGAGAGTGTGACTTCCAGTAAATGGTCTTTGTGATATTTTTTCTTTTATTTGCCATTGCTTGAAAAAATAATCATCATACTAAAATATAATTTTGCATCTCTGTTTTCAGATGCTTTCAAATATACTGACTCAAACACACACACATAATTCAGGATTATCTTGAGTCCTGGCATTGGCCCAACATGTCCTTCAAAATACAGGTTTGTGCAAACATCCATGCATCAGCCCAGAAGGTTTTCTTTCTTTACCCTCTCTCAGGCTAGGAATGTATTTTAATACTGCATTATGACCACATGAGGACATTCTTGACCAAATGGCAGTATCTATTTTGTTTATGATTAGCCTGCAAGGCTATGAGTGAAGTGAATCCTAACTTTTTAAGATGTAGTGCTGAGCCTATCCTGTCTTTACTGGTGATACTGGGGATGGTTATTAGGTAAAAAGCTGACCAGTCTCTGGCTGGGAAATAATGCAGAGACACACAGGCACCTGAACCCAGACACTGAGTGTGTAAGATTGCAGCCTTGCCCGCTGAGGGGGCAAAGAGGAATATTTACTCTCAGATATGTTAAAGAAAAAAATAATCTGATACTTGTTAAAGATGATAAGGAAGCATTTATTCAAGGGTGTACTGCAATAGCATTTTGCAATAAAGAAGAGCAATTGGGCAACTGGGCAACCCTCCAGTACTCTTGCCTGGCAAATCCCATGGACAGAGGAGCCTGGTAGGCTGCAGTCTATGGGGTCGCTAGGAGTCAGTCACGACTGAGCGACTTCACTTTCACTTTTCACTTTCATGCATTGGAGAAGGCAGTGGCAACCCACTCCAGTGTTCTTGCCTGGAGAATCCCAGGGTCGGGGGAGCCTGGTGGGCTGCAGTCTCTGGGGTCACACCGAGTCAGACACGACTGAAGAGACTTAGCAGCAGCAGCAGCAAACAGAACAAGGAAAAGTAGGGATTTATAGCTACGGAGTTGAAGGAGGAGGGTCCCTGAATGGAAAATTACTAAGAGGGTAGGATGCTTCTTGCTAAACTGACCTAAAAGGATTCTTGTTGAAGGCAGGCCAGAATGATCAAATATCACCTGGGGTGAAAGGGGCCAGGGAGGTGGCACAGTGGGAGAGGATGAGAAATTTTGCCAGATACTGAGGGTGATAAGACATTGAGGGCAGAGGATTCTTGCTAAAACTAGTCAATCAATGCAGAGATGAATGTGGAAGCCCAAAGGTTAGAGCCTAGTGGAGGAGAGTGTTCAGAGGAGCCTGACTAAACTTTGGTCAGGGAGATAGTCTTTGTATACATTATACAGTCCCCATCTGAAAACTACAGGCCAGATTTGAACTCAGAATGAAGGATTCATTCCACAAACATTCACTGAGCACTCATGATGTGTCAGTGATGCTACTGGGTAACAGGAATGTAGAGATGGAGGACATATTCTTGTCTTCCAAAAAATCAGAGACTATGGGAAGAGGCAGACAAGCAAAGAGATTTATGCCCTTGAAACAGGCTGTCTAGATTCAAACGCACCTTTCTAACTGCATGGGCTTCCACATGGAATCCAATCTCTCTGGCCTCAAGGTCACAGCTGTGAAATGGGAATAACAGTAATTAGATGATAGAGTTTTGTGAGACTGGCTGAAGTCATGTTATGAAGTGCTTGCACAGTGTTTGGCTCATTGTGCGACACACAAGCGGCCTCAATAATATTGCTGTCACTAGCGTGGCATTGTTTGTGGTACAGTGTCAGAGGTATATTCACATAATTCCAAGGAAGTACAGAGGACAGACACCTAACCTGAGTAAAGGATGATCAGAATCAAGATGAGTTTGCAGGAGGTGATGCTTCAACTGTGCCTGGGAGGACAAAGGGGTCAGACACAGCTTCAGGGGCAAGATGTGCCAGCAGAGAGAATAGACAGGCAAAGCCACCACAATGGGAGAGAGAAGGCCTGGGGAACATGAAACGGGAAGGAAATTAACAATTTTGAGTCCATACCATATCCCAGAAATAACGCTATATAATTTTAAAAGATAATTCCACATAGAGCTTTGCAATAATTTTTTTTATAAATAGAGAGGCAAAAAGTTATCACTATTTCACATAAACAGAAACTGAAGCCCAAAGAGGGCTTCCCAGATGGTGCGGTGGTAAGGAATCTGCTTGCCGATGCATGAAACACAGGTTCAATCCCTGGGTCAGGAAGATCTTGGAGAAGGAAATGGCAACCCAGTATTCTTGCCTGGAAAATTCCATGGACAGAGAAGCCTGGTGGGCTACAGTCCATGGGATCCCAAAGAGTTGGACACAACAGTAGCACTTAAGCAGTAACCTAAGATTACATGTCTAGCAACTGTCATGATTCACTTCTGAATCTTTATGAGTCTAAAGCTTACATTCTATACACAATCTTTCCTCTCCAATCCAGAGCATAAAATGTCTCAGAGTTCCAAGAGGGTTGTGGGGGACCATGTAAGATGAGAACTCAGAGGCTAGACCAGTGCCCACAGTATGGCTTTGGGTGTTTCCTTGAGTCATGAAAGTGACAGGGTTTCCTGAACTCAGGAAGGGTTGTCATGTGCCTCTTAACCAATTTTATAGGTATAAGAGCTGGGTATTTAATGGGTTAAGTATCAACAATATGGTATGCGTGGTGTGGAACAGAGATTATAGGGACTTGGTCCAGCAACATAAAAGGGGAACATTTAAAAATGATGATTTGCTTCTATGAGTTTGACTGTTTTAGATTCACATGTAGGTGATATCATACAGTATTTGTCTTTTCTCTCTGACATCTCACTTAGCATAATGACCTCAATATCCATCCATGTTACAACATGGATGCAACATGTTGTTGCAAATTGCAGGATTTCCTTATTTTTTGTGACTGAAAAATATTCCATTGTATACATATGCCACATCTACTTTTTCCATTCATCTGTTGATGGACATTAGGTTGTTTCCAAATCTTGGATATTGTGAATAATGATACAGTTAACATGGAGTACAGTATCTTTTCAATATCCTGTTTTCATTTTCTTTGGACATATAACCAGAAGTGAGATTGGTAGATCATTTAGTTAGCTCTGTAATAGTAATCATATTGCAATATACAGATGTATCAAATCAACATAGTGTACATTTTAAACTTATAGTGCTTTATGCCAATTATTAATATATCTCAATTTTTTAAAATTGTAATAGTTTTCCCAAAGCTAATAGATTAGATAAAGCAGCAAATGGAAACAAGATTTTTCATATAGAATCATCCATAAAAATCAAGTCCCTTCATAGGGATATTGTTAAGGGGATACAATTAATGTATCACACAGAAAGCTGAACCTATCAGATGCCCCTAATGCTGGTTTCTGCCATTCTGAGCACGAAGAGAGAAATTATGTGATCTGTAAAGCTAAAAAGAACCCCAGTTATCACCCAGTCAATTATTTTTTTGTGGATGGTAAAACCAAGATTCAGAGAAGTAAGGGAATAGACCAATATCTCTTTGAAAACAGACATATGTCATAGGAAACTTGTCTTTGTTTAATCTTGTCACTTGTTTTCTTTTTGTTAGCCACACAAAGAAACCTCGGGAATCTGAAAGTATTTACAAAGGTTGAAATGGGTATTTTCCTCTAAAACACCCCCCCCACCCTTTATACTATATTCTTCCACAGGCTCTAAAGTGAGTATTATTTAAACAGCTGTCTTTCACTGCTCCATCAGCGAAGGTGTAGAAAATCAGCCTGGAAGAAAGCAACTCCCCCAACCTCAACAAGCTTACATGCCCTGCCTTCCAGCTATTTGTTTCTGGCCTTGCAGGACATTTGCTGCTGCTGCTGCTAAGTCGCTTCAGTCGTGTCCGACCCTGTGCAACCCCATAGATGGCAGCCCACCAGGCTCCCCCATCCCTGGGATTCTCCAGGCAAGAACACTGGAGTGGGTGGCCATTTCCTTCTCCAATGCATGAAAGTGAAAAGTGAAAGTGAAGTCACTCAGTCCTGTCCAACTCTTAGCGACCCCATGGACTGCAGCCTACCAGGCTCCTCTGCCCATGGGATTTTCCAGGCAAGAGTACTGGAGTGGGGTGCCATTGCCTTCTCTGCAGGACACTTAGTTCTGTCCAAAATATCCATAAGAGATTTGGTCCACACCAAAATGTCCTTGATACTTAGTTCTTTCCAAACCATTTCAGTTCAGTTCAGTTCAGTTCAGTCGCTCAGTCGTGTCTGACTCTTTGCGACCCCATGAATCGCAGCCCGCCAGGCCTCCCTGTCCATAACCAACTCCCAGAGTTCACTAAGACTCACGTCCATCGAGTCAGCGATGCCATCCAGCCATCTCATCCTCTGACATCCCCTTCTCCTCCTGCCCCCAATCCCTCCCAGCATCAGAGTCTTTTCCAGTGAGTCAACTCTTCGCATGAGGTGGCCAAAGTACTGGAGTTTCAGCTTTAGCATCATTCCTTCCAAAGAAATCCCAGGGCTGATTTCCTTTAGAATGGACTGGTTGGATCTCCTTGCAGTCCAAGGGACTCTCAAGAATCTTCTCCAACACCACTTGGCATGGACCCAATATGTTCATGGATGCTTTGAATAGGACCAAAGTTCAGGGACTTTTTTGGCATGAACCAAATGTCTTATGGAGAAATTGGACAGGATCAAATGTCTGCTAACCACTTTAGCAGATGATGATCCTTATGCTTAGGCAGGAAGCGAAGAAGCAAAATGTATCTTTTCCTAAAGTGAGAAAGTAATCTAAAATATTCATTTTACCCTCAAAGACCTCTCTTACTGGATAAGACTCAGGGTTGCCCTGGCCAAAGGGTTTCCCATGAGATGGACTCAGTAACAGGTAGCATGCCCTCCCACTGGGCAGGTTCCCAGAGGGTTGACCAGGGGTATCTGGTCTATCAACTTTGGAAACCGTCAACAAGATTGTTGCCAGGGAAACTGGACTGATTTGAAAAGGGAGGAAAGAGAACCCCTCAATCTATGGCATTTTGTGATGGCTTCTGGGCATCACTTCCCCTGGAGAGATCACAATCAAAGGACTAGTTGGGCTGCAGAGGTATACGATGTCTTGGTAATTGTGACAAACTCAGAAAAAGATGTATGAGAAATAAAAAGCATTTCAGACAAGCAAAAGTTAAGAAAATTTAGTACCACCAAACCAGCTTTACAACAAATGTTAAAGGGACTGATATAGTCAAGAAATTCAAGAGAAGAAAACAGATCTACAAAATCAACCCCAATTAAGAAAATGGCAATAGGAACATATATAATCAATAATTACTTTAAATGTAAATGAATTAAATGCTCCAACCAAAAGACACAGACTGCCTGAATGGACACAAAAACAAGACCCGTGTATATGCTGTCTACAAGAAACCCACTTCAGACCTAAAGACACATATAGACTGAAAGTAAGAGGATGGGAAAATATATTCCATGCAAATGGAAGTGAAAGCTGGAGTAGCAATCCTCATATAAGACAAAATAGACCTTAAAATGAAGAAGATCACAAGAGATAAGGAAGGACACTACATGATAGGGGATCAATCCAAGAGGAAGACATAACAACTGTAAAAATCTATGCACCCAACATAGGAGCACCTCAAAACATAAGACAAACACTAACAGACATAAAAGGAGAAATCGACAGTAAGACAATAATAATAGGAGACTTTAACACCCCACTCATCCCAATGGACAGATCATCAAAACAGCAGATTAATAAGGAAACACAAGTCTTAAATGATACATTAGATGAGATGTATCTCATTGATATCTTCAGGACATTCCAACCAAAGCCAGAAGAATACACCTTCTCCTCAAGTGCATATGGAACATTCTCCAGGATAGACCACATCTTGGGTCACAAATCAAACCTCAGTAAACTTAAGAAAATTGGAATCATATCAAGCATCTTCTCAGACCACAACACTATGAGACTAGACATCAATTACACACAAAAAAAACTGTAAGAAACAAAAACAAATGGAGATTAAACAACACATTTCTAAATAACAGGTTACTGAAGAAATCAAAAGGGAAATCAAAGAATTTCTAGAAATGAATGACAATGAAAACACGACAACTCAAAACCTGTGGGATGCAGCAAAAGCAGTCCTAAGAGAGAAGTTTATAGCAATACAATACTACCTCAAGAAACAAGAAAAACATCGAATAGAAAACCTAACTTTATACCTAAAACAACTGGTAAAAGAACAGAAAACCCCAAAATTAGTAGAAGGAAAGAAATCGTAAAGATCCAAGCAGAAACAAATGAAAAGAAATAAAAGAAACAATAGTAAAGATTAATAAAACTAAAAGCTGGTTCTTTGAGAAGATAAACAAAATTGACAAACCTTTAGCTAGACTCATCAAGAAAAAAGAGAGAAGAATCAAATCAACAAAATTAGAAATGAAAAAGGAGAGGTTACAACAGACAATGCAGAAATACAAAGGATTATAAGAGTCTATTATGAACAACTATATGGCAATAAAATGGATAACTTGGAAGAAATGGACAGATTCCTAAAAAGTTCAATCTTCCATTACTGAACCAGGAAGAAATAGATATATGAACAGCCCAATTACAAGTACTGAAGTTGAAGCTGTGATCAAAAATCTCCCAAAAAACAAAAGCCCAGGACCAGATGGCTTCACAGGAGAATTCTATCAAACACTTATAGAAGAGCTAATGCCTATCCTTCTAAAACTCTTTCAAAAAATTACAGAGGAAAGAACATTTCCAAACTTGTTCTATGAGGCCACCATCTCCCTGATACCAAAATCAGACAAAGACAGCATGAAAAAAAGAAAACTACAGGCCAATATCACTGATGAACATAGATGCAAAAACACATCAAGAAGCTCATACATCATGATCAAGTTGGGTTTATTCCAGGAATGCAAGGATTCTTCAATATATGCAAGTCAATCAATGTGATACACTATATTAACAAATTGAAAGATTAAAACCATATAATAATCTCAATAGATGCAGAAAAAGCCTTTGACAAAATTTAGCACCCATTTATGATGAAAACTCTTCAAAAAATGGGCATAGAAAGAAGCCACCTCAACATGGTAAAGGCCATATATGATAAGCCTCAGCAAATATTATTCTCAGTGGTGAAAAACTGAAAGCATTGCAACTAAGTTCAGGAACAAGACAAGGGTGTCCACTTTCACCACTGTTATTCAACATAGTTCTGGAAGTCCTAGCTACAGCAATCAGAGAAGAAAAAGAAATGAAAGAAATCCAGATCAGAAAAGAAGTAAAGCTCTCACTGTTTGCAGATGGTATGATATTGTACATATTATACCCTAAAGATAGTATCAGAAAATTACTAGAGCTAATCAGTGAATTTAGCAAAGTTGCAGGATACAAACTCAATACACAGAAATCACTTGCATTTCTATATACTAACAATGAAAAATCAGGAAGAGAAATTAAGGAATAAATCCCATTGACCATTGCAACAAAAAGAATTAAATATCTAGGAATAAACTTACCTAAGGTGACAAAAGAACTGTACACAGAAAATTATAAGACACTGATGAAAGAAATCAAAGACAACATAAACAGATGGAGAGATATTCCATGTTCCTGGGTAGGAAGAATCAATATTGTGAAAATGACTATACTACTGAATGCAATCTACTGATTCAATGCAATCCCTATCAAATTACCAATGGCATTTTTCACAGAACTAGAACAAAAAGTTTCACAATTCATATGGAAACACAAAAGACCCCAAATAGCCAAAGCAGTCTTGAGAAAGAAGAATGGAGCTAGAGGAATCAAGCTTCCTGATTTCAGATTATACTACAAAGCTACAGTCATCAAGACAATATGCTACTGGCACAAAAACAGAAATATAGACAAGATAATAAGCCAAGAAATAAACCCATGCACCTATGTGTACCTTGTTTTTTACAAAGGAGGCAAGAATATACAGTGGGGCAAATATACAATATACAGTGGGACTTCTTCAATAAATGGTGCTGGGAAAACTGGACAGCTACATGTAAATGAATGAAATTAAAACACTTCCTAACACCATATACAAACATAGACTCAAAATGGATTAAAGACCTAAATGTAAGACCAGAAACTATAAAACTCTTAAAGGAAAACATAGGAAGAACACTCAATGACATAAATCAAAACAGGATGCTCTATGACCAAACTTCTAGAATAAATAAATTTACTTCTAGAGTAAATAAAAACAAAAGTAAACAAGTGGGACCTGACTAAACTTTAATGCTTTTGGACAGCAAAGGAAACTATATGCAAGGTGAAAAGACAACCCTCAGAATAGGAGAAAATAATAGCAATGAAACAACTGACAAAGGATTAATTTCCAAAACGTACAGGTAGCTCATACAACTCAATGCCAGAAAAACAAACGATATCAAAAAGTGGGAAAGAATGTTGAGCTTTACACCAACTTTTTCACTCTCCACTTTCACTTTTATCAGGCTTTTTAGTTCCTCTTTACTTTCTGCATAAGGGTGGTGTCATCTGCATATCTGAGCTTATTGATATTTCTCTCAGCAATCTTGATTCCAGCTTGTGCTTCTTCAACCCAAGGTTTCTCATGATGTACTCTGCATATAAGTTAAATAAGCAGGATGACAATATACAGCCTTGACGTACTCCTTTTCCTATTTGGAATCAGTCTGTTGTTCCATGTCCAGTTCAAACTGTTGCTTCCTGACCTGAATACAGGTTTCTCAAGAGGCAGGTCAGGTGGTCTGGTATTCCCATCTCTATCAGAATTTTCCACAGTTTTTTTGTGATCCATACAGTCAAAGTCTTTGGCATAGTCAATAAAGCAGAAATAGATGTTTTTCTGGAACTCTCTTGCTTTTTCCATGATCCAGCAGATGTTGGCAATTTGATCTCTGGTTCCTCTGCCTTTTCTAAATTCAGCTTGAACATCTGGAAGTTCACGGTTCACGTATTGCTGAGGCATGGCTTGGAGAATCTTGAGCATTACTTTACTAGCGTGTGAGATGAGTGCAATTGTGCAGTAGTTTGAGTATTCTTTGGCATTGCCTTTCTTTGGAATTGGAATGAAAACTGACCTTTTCCAGTCCTGTGGCCACTGCTGAGTTTTCCAAATTTGCTGGCATATTGAGTGCAGCACTTTCACAGCATCATCTTTCAGGATTTGAAATAGCTCAACTGGAATTCCATCACCTCCACTAGCTTTGTTCGTAGTGATGCTTTCTAAGGCCCACTTGACTTCACATTCCAGGATTTCTGGCTCTAGGTCAGTGATCACACCATCGTGATTATCTGGGTCATGAAGATCTTTTTTGTACAGTTCTTCTCTGTATTCTTGTTACCTCTTCTTAATATCTTCTGCTTCTGTTAGGTCCATACCATTTCTGTCCTTTATCGAGCCCATCTTTGCATGAAATATTCCCTTGGTATCTCTAATTTTCACAAGAGATCTCTAGTCTTTCCCATTCTGTTGTTTTCCTCTATTTCTTTGCATTGATCGCTGAGGAAGGCTTTCTTATCTCTCCTTGCTATTCTTTGGAACTCTGCATTCAGATGTTTATATCTTTCCTTTTCTCCTTTGCTTTTCACTTCTCTTCTTTTCACAGCTATTTGTAAGGCCTCCTCAGACAGCCATTTTGCTTTTTTTCATTTCTTTTCCATGGGGATGGTCTTGATCCCTATCTCTTGTACAATGTCATGAACCTCCGTCCATAGTTCATCAGGCACTCTATCTATCAGATCTAGTCCCTTAAATCTATTTCTCACTTTCATTGTATAATCATAATGGATTTGATTTAGGTCATACCTGAATGGTCTAGTGGTTTTCCCTACTTTCTTCAATTTAAGTCTGAATTTGGTGATAAGGAGTTCATGATCTGAGCCACAGTGAGCTCCTGGTCTTGTTTTTGCTGACTGTATAGAGCTTCTCCATCTTTGGCTGCAAAGAATATAATCAATCTGATTTCGGTGTTAACCATCTGGTGATGTCCATGTGTAGAGTCTTCTCTTGTGTTGTTGAAAAAGAGTGTTTTCTATGCCAGTGCGTTCTCTTGGCAAAAGTCTATTAGTCTTTGCCCTGCTTCATTCCGTATTCCAAGGCCAAATTTGCCTGTTACCCCAGGTGTTTCTTGACTTCCTACTTTTGCATTCCAGTCCCCTATAATGAAAAGGACATCTTTCTTGGGTGTTAGTTCTAAAAGGTCTTGTAGGTCTTCATAGAACCATTCAACTTCAGGTTCTTCAGCGTTACTGGTCAGGGCATAGGCTTGGATTACTGTGATATTGAATGGTTTGCCTTGGAAATGAATAGAGATCATTCTGTCGTTTTTGAGATTGCATCCAAGTACTGCATTTCGGACTCTTTTGTTGACCATGATGGCTACTCCATTTCTTCTAAGGGATTCCTGCCCACAGTAGTAGATATAATGGTCATCTGAGTTAAATTCACTCATTCCAGTCCATTTTAGTTTGCTAATTCCTAGAATGTCGACGTTCACTCTTGCAATCTCCTGTTTGACCACTTCCAATTTGCCTTGATTCATGGACCTAACATTCCAGGATCCTATGCAATATTGCTCTTTACAGCATCGGACCTTGCTTCTATCACCAGTCACATCCACAACTGGGTAATGTTTTTGCTTTGGCTCCATCCCTTCATTCTTTCTGGAGTTATTTCTCCACTGATCTCCAGTAGCATATTGGGCACCTACCGACCTGGGGAGTTCCTCTTTCAGTATCCTATCATTTTTCCTTTTCATACTATTTATGGGGTTCTCAAGGCAAGAATACTGAAGTGGCTAGCCATTCCCTTCTCCAGTGGACCACATTCTGTCAGACCTCTCCACCATGACCCGCCTGTCTTGGGTGGCACCACACGGCATGGCTTAGTTTCATTGAGTTAGACAAAGCTGTTGTCCGTGTCATCAGATTGACTAATTTTCTGAGATTATGGTTTCAGTGTGTCTGCCCTCTGATGCCTCTTGCAACACCTACCATCTTACTTGAGTTTCTCTTACCTTGGATATGTGGTATATCTTCATGGGGTATCTTTATGAAAGAGGTAGCATCAATTTTCAGTAACAGAACCAAAAGCAGGAGATAGTAGATAACAGGTTGTTCTAGTTTCAGCCCTGTTCTTCCCTGGTGGCTCAGAAGGTAAATAATTTGTCTGTGTTGCAAGACACTTGGGTTTGATCCCTGGGTTGGGAAGATCCCCTGGAGAAGGAAATGGCTACCCACCCCAGTATTCTTGCCTGGAGAATTCCATGGACAGAGGAGCCTGGTGGGCTATAGTCCATGGGGTCACAAAGAGTTGGACACTACTGAGTGACTTTCAGTTTTTCACTTTCCAGTCCTGTAGAGAGCCCCACTGAAATTTCCACCAGAACATGAGTAGATGAGGCATTTAGTCTGTTCCTGTTGTTGGCCTCATCATGAAATCAGCTGTTCACTTTTTCCTGTCCTCCCTGTGTGTCAGCTTAGAATCACAAAGTGCTCTTTAGACTATGATGGAGATTCCAGACATGGACCTGAGGAGCCTTGATTAGGTTCATGACCAATATGCAATAGTTACCATATTGTGACATGACTTACATGCTAAAATAGACCAAAAAAAGACAAAACAAAACAAGAGCATCCAAAGCTTATCTTCACCAAATGATTTCATTTGCACCACGAACTTACTTGAGATAGCACTGCCTTGGGACCTGTACAGCATCAAAAGAATAAAGTGAAAATATGGGAAACATAGGCAAAACACCCTCTAACATAAATCACAGCAGGATCCTCTATGATCCCCTCCCAGAGTAATGGAAATAAAAGCAAAAATAAACAAATGGGACCTAATTAAACTGAAAAGCTTTTGCACAATGAAGGAAACTATAAGCAAGGTGAAAAGACAGCCTTCCGAATGGGAGAAAATAATAGCAAATGAAGCAATTGCAAAGAATTAATGTCAAAAATATATAAGCATTTCCTGCAGCTCAATTCCAGAAAAATAAATGACCCAATCAAAAAATGGGCCAAAGAACTAAATAGACATTTCTCCAAAGAAGACATACAGATGGCTAACAAACACATGAAAAGATGCTCAACATCACTCATTATCAGAGAAATGCAAATCAAAACCACAATGAGGTACCATT
>NW_011495030.1:1144247-1144456 GCF_000754665.1 Bison bison bison
GACCCAGCAATCCCACTGCTGGGCATACACACCAAGGAGCCAGAATTGAAAGAGACACGTGTGCCCCAATGTTCATTGCAGCACTGTTTATAATAGCCAGGACATGGAAGCAACCTAGATGTCCATCAGCAGATAAATGAATAAGAAAGCTGTGGTACATATACACAATGGAGTATTACTCAGCCATTAAAAAAATGCATTTGAATCAG
>NW_011495030.1:1144556-1152907 GCF_000754665.1 Bison bison bison
CTGTTGGTGGGAATGCAAACTAGTACAGCCACTATAGAGAACAGTGTGGAGATTCCTTAAAAAACTAAAAATAGAATTGCCATATGACCCAGCAATCCCACTGCTGGGCATACACACCAAGGAGCCAGAATTGAAAGAGACACGTGTGCCCCAACATTCATTGCAGCACTGTTTATAATAGCCAGGACATGGAAGCAACCTAGATGTCCATCAGCAGATAAATGAATAAGAAAGCTGTGGTACATATACACAATGGAGTATTACTCAGCCATTAAAAAAATGCATTTGAATCAGTTCTAATGAGGTGGATGAAACTGGAGCCTATTATACAGAGTGAAGTAAGTCAGAAAGAAAAACACCAATACAGTATATTAATACATAAATATGGAATTTAGAAAGATGGTAACGATGACCCTATATGAGAGACAGCAAAAGAGACACAGATGTAAAGAACCATCTTTTGTACTATGTGGGAGAAGGCGAGGGTGGGATGATTTGAGAGAATAGCATTGAAATATGTTTATTATCATATGTGAAACAGATCGCCAGTCCAGGTTTGATGCATGAGACAGGGTGCTCAGGGCTTGTGCACTGGGATGACCCTGAGGGATTTGATGGAGAGGAAGGTGGGAGGAGGGTTCAGGATGGGGAGCACATGTACACCCATGGCTGATTCATGTCAATGTATGGCAAAAACCACTACAATATGGTAAAGTAATTAGCCTCCAATTAAAATAAATCATTTTAAAAATAAAATAAAAATAAGGGAAGTGAAACTGGGAGAAAGTGATGAGGTCAATCTGAACTTCAAGATCCTTTTTCCAAAAAATAAGAGCTTAAATTCTTTATGGTGGCTGGTGGTGGTTTAGCCGCTAAATCATGTCAGACTCTTTGCAACCCCATGGTCTATAGCCCACCAGGCTCCTCTGTCCATGAGATTCTCCAGGCAAGAATACTGGAGTGGGTTGTCATTCCCTTCTCCAGGGGATTTTCCCCATCCAGGAACTGAACCTGGGTCTCCTGCATTGCAGTAGGATTCTTTACGAACTGAGCCACTGAGGCTTCCCTGGTGGCTCAGACAGTAAAAAATCTGCCTGCAATGCAGAAACCTGGGTTTGATCCATGAGTTGGGAAGATCCCCTGGAGAAGGGAATGACAACCCACTCCAGTATTCCTGCCTGGAGAATTCTATGGACAGAGGAGCCTGGCTGGCTATAGTCCATGGGATTGCAAAGAGTCAGACATGACAAGAATTTTCAGTGGTAGTAGTGGTGCCAATAGAGATGGGACTTCTGACCTCGCTTGTAGCTGCTCTGCCTCCATGTGTGAAGTCTGCCCTTTCAGCATATGCTGTCTCTTCCCATTACGATTTTGGTGCAACTGGCTTTATGAGAGCTGCTACCCTCTCTGCAGCACTTTTAGTAATGGAATCGGAGGCCATTACAACATATCTGATTCAAGGTCAACACAAGCTTCCTTTTAACTACAACTAACCACTTATGTAATTTATGTATTTTTTATAAAATACTCATTTCTAGCTATGAGACTCATTTCTAGTGACAAGATCCCCAAACTTCTGGAAATCCATCCTAATGACAGAATGAATTAGCCATTCACTATTCACAACCCTATACTAAGTGGCCGTTGATTGTGCCAAAGTGAAAACTGAAGCCACTATCTGCTCAAAGACCTTGTGTTACCAACCAGGATTCCTGTTAGGATCCTTATCGAGGGGTTTGTATTATTCTATATCTTGATGAACATGGACTTTTGCACTTTCTATAAATCACTCAATTATTTTGAATTATCTGGAACATTAATAATTCATCAGGGAAATATTCTGCTACGCTGATGATTTTTAAAAGTCATTGCATTGTGATGGTTGAATTACTTATGAGCCTGATTCTTTCCTTCTCTTCCTGCTTCTATTCTCAGGAAACATATCTCCAGACTTTATTAAGTAATTTAATGAGTAAATAATAAATATTTTAGAGACGTGTCCTTTAAGGAATTTCCATATGTAGCATGTTTGATGTCTTTAAGTCTATTGGTTTACATTATTATTGTTTAACTTTTCTAAATTCCTAAAAAAATCATATGAACTTTGCTGATTATCTGTTGTGTAGCTATGGTATTACTCTAAAATTCTCAGACATGTTACAAAGCACTTGTTAAACTCAGATATTATCTCTTCCATATCTAACACAGCATGAAATGATTGTGAAAATGTTCCTTTCTATTTTTGATAGATTGAGCCAAAGTGTTTTTGCGGCTTATAAATGTCTTTCAGTTTGATATCATGGTTATTTTCATTTTCAAAAGCCAGCCTCAATCTCCATGTCTACCTTCACAGATTTATTGCTCACTGTGACATAAATATAAATCACAAATTAAGCTAATTTGTGATTAAAGGGAGTCAGTTTAATTTTCTCAGTATTTTTTTTCTGTGCCTTTATCTTATTCAACTATACCTGCGGGCTTTTATAAGTGGGAAGTCCATGATTAATTCAGCCACAAAATCTCTTATTTTGTTATTTAGATGGTGACTGTACTTGTTTGCTGCTCAGAAAATGAACAAGATTATCTTCAAACATAAAATTACTTATCCCAAATCATTTCTGTATTTCTGGGTCTTTTTTCATTTTTCTGTAATATATTCTTGCTTCAAGTCTTTGTCTAAACTATGATTTAATCCAAAAGGCACCAAAACACTGTGGTGAAACATATGGGTCAATACTTTTGGGTTAATTGGTGCCACCTATATCTCATAAAAGTCATATTAACACTTTTGCTGTTGTTCAGTCACTAAGTCACGTCCGACTCTGCAACCCCCTGGACTGCAGCACACCAGGCTTCCCTGTCCTTCACTATTTCCCGGAGATTGCTCAAATTCATGTCTGTTTAGTCGGCAGTGCTATCTAACTATCTCATCCTCTCCTGCCCTCTTCTCCTTTTGCCTTCAATCTTTCCAAGCATCAGGGTCTTTTCCAATGAGTCAGCTCTTCGCATCAGATGGCCAAAGTATTGGGGCTTCAGCTTCAGCATCAGTTCTTCCAATGAATATTCAAGGTTGATTTCCTTTAGGATTGACTGATTTGATCTCCCTGCAATCCAAGGGACTCTCAAGAGTCTTCTCCAGCATTAAAATTCAAAAACATCAATTCTTTAGCACTCAGACTTCTTTATGGTCCAACTCTCATATGTATGCATGACTACTGGAAGAACCATAGCTTTGACTATACAGACCTTTGTCAGTAAAGTGATGTCTTGGTTTTATTACACTGTCTAGGTTTGTCATAGCTTTTCTTCCAAGGAGCAAGCATCTTTTAATTTCATGGCTACAGTCACCATCTGCAGTGATTTTGGAGCCCAGGAAAATAAAGTCTGTCACTATTTCCATTTTTTTCCCCATCTATTTGCCATGAAGTGATGGGACCAGATGCCATGATCTTAGTGTTTTGAATGTTGAGTTTTAAGCCAGCTTTTTTACTCTCTTTTATTTATTATATATTGCATTATATATTATATATATTAACACTAAAGCTTCAATAATTTCTAAAACTCAGTCTGCCTAGTTTCTATCACATAATGTTTGATTAAGTGCTTAGCAGTAATATAGTGTCCAGGAGACTCTTGTGTTAAAATTTACTCTTAATGCTTAAAATACTCTTGATCTGTAGCCTAACAGACCTGTTCACTTTAGCTGTTACCATTTGTGTGTGGAATGTGATACTTTTTACTTTTTGGTTTCTCCAAACCAGTTTCCTGAACACAACTCTTTGGTGATGATTTATCCACTTAACAAATATTTACTGAGCAGAGACTAGCAATGTTGTCTGCACATGGATCTCTCTTTAAAACAAAGAGACATATGTGCAAATAAGGGCAATGAAGGGTTAAAGTAGTATGCTAGACAGCCTTACAGAGTATTATAAATACACAAAGAGAAGTGAGGGTTCCAATCCTAATTCTATAGAAAGGCTTCTTCAGTAGTATATGTCAATGAAATTCTTGTAGTTTGCTCACTAAGTAGAAAGAAGGGCTTTCCAAAAAAAAAAAAGAACTGAATGAACAAAGGCTAAGAGGCTAGAAACAACATCCAAACCCCTGAAAGGATTAAGCTGTTCAGCACAAGGGGGACATCAGGTGTGTGGGGTTGGGTCATGGCTGTGGTGGTGGGAGAGGATGCAAAGGCATGGTGGTGAAGATGTAGTCAGCAAGAGACAAGACAAAAGAAATTGCCAGGAATGGAATACCAGCATTCCTTGAATGCCCTGCTAAGAATTTTTAGTTTTGTACCATAAATAATTGAGGCCATTAAAATTTTAATAAGAAGGGTTATATAATCAGGAAGATTGCTTAAATAGCTGTATGGGGAATAGAATGGAAAGACCAATAATGAAACAACTGGAATAGTTAAGGTACTACAGACTGAAAATGCTGTGATAATGGGGATGGAGAAAGAAGTTAATAGTGAGAAGCACTGCGGTATGTCATTTTCCATAATCTGACATGTCATATGTTAAGTTACTTTCCCTCTGTCTCTCCTCACTAGACTACACTCTGTGAAGGCAGGGCTTGTTTGTCAGTTTCATTCACTGCTTTGTTCCCAGCTTCTAAACAGTGCCGAGCACAGAGAAGCTCAGCAAAGGTGTGTTCAGTGAATCACTTGTATGCAGAGGGTGAGGATGACAAATTCTTGACTTTAAAGGGGTGCAAAATGAAGCAAGAACAGAAGCAGAGAAGCTGGTTGGCAGATAAGATGAAGGGATAGAAAACAGTGAAATCATCTCATCTTGAACAATTGAACTTGCCTTCACGTGAGAATCAGAATTCCACCCAAGCTAAGGCAATCTGTCCACAAGCAAGCTAAAGACATAAAATGTCAAACTGAATTGGGGGGAAAGTTGTGTCTTTCTTTAACAAAAATGTTTGACATTTGTTGTTTTGAAATCTTGAAGAACACATTAATTTCTCTATATTCCATAGTGTTTTGACAAAATAACCAACCATGTCAAATCAATTTTAGGCTGCATGTTGAAAATACCACTCTCACAAGGAAAATCAGGCTTCATTTACTAAATTGCCTTTAAAATACTTAGATTAATGACTTCTATCTAATTTAAAATTTTTCCTATTAAAATTTTCATTAACAAGATTTGATAGAATGAACACATATGACTATCTCTTCTACCCTTCAAAATAACAAAAAAACCCCAAAATGACAAAAAATATATACCTTAAACACATCCCTATCAGAGCTCAGCATGGACAAAGGTGGAAAAGGGTAACATGTTAGGAGATAATAAATTTTAAGTAATTTCTGGATTATTAAAAGTATAGAAACTAGTTTTCTAAATAATTATTTCACTTACCATAAAGGATCAAAATAAAGATAGCAGGAGAGCCCTGGGAGTAGAATCAGAATAATGAATTAATGAGCTCCTCTTAGATTAACTAGGCCAAGAAATTCCATACCTACAAATTTTATCCTATAGATATATTAAGCCATGTACATACAATGATATCCCCTGCAGTGGTGCTAATATTGACAAAAGATTGGGAACAACCCATATATTCATTAATAGAAGTACATCCATATAATGAAACATTAAGCACTGAACAGATAATGGTGCACATTTTGTGGCTGAATGGAATGGTCTCCAGGATAGATTGTCAAGTGAAAAAAAAAGTGAAGTATAAAATAGTGTGTACAACTTGCCACCACTTATGTGAAAGGGAGATACATGTATTTCTGTCTATATGTGTATAGAACATCTCTACAACTAATAATGCTGGCTACCTTTCTAAAGGGGTGCTGGAAAACTGACAACAGAAATGATACAGTTAATTTTCACCATATATTTTTCTGTACTGTTGGGATTGTTTTTGCCATGTGTATGTATTATATATGCAAATATATGATACTGTTAAAGGAAAAGAAAGGTGCAGAAGGAAATGATAAGAAAATCTAGACAATGAAAAACAAAATATGATGAAAGAAAACACACAAAAAAATAGTAATTAAATGTAGCTGAATTCATTTCTGCCTTTGAGAGAAAGATTCTACTTGAGTTTTAGAAAAGACAACTAGCCTTGCTGTTTACAAGATACACACCTAAAACAAAGTGACCACAGAAAAGTGACAATCAGATGGAATAATATACCAGACACATCCTAATCTCCCATAAGTGTATGTGTGACAACTACAATATTAACGTAAAACAAAATACAGTACAAAGAAACAGCATTAAATAGGAAAAGGAGACATTGTATGCTGATTAAACGTTCAATCTACCAAGAACAGATTGTCACAAATTTTTTTATCAATATGTATATATTCATACGAAGGAAATAATGTTTATTTTCAAGGAATAATTGTAACCTAATAGAAGATTTTAACATGAGTAATCAGAAAGAAGAAACAAGTAAATATGTAGATATTTGAATAAAAAGTAGTATGTAATCTATATATAATATTGAACTTGTACCCAGCAAGTAGGGAGTAAACACTTTTTTCAAACAAAATAATACATTTAGAAAATGTTTTAAATATATACATACATATACTCTCTCGTATTAAAACAATTTTAAGAGAAAATAAATTGCATATATTTTAAAGTATAAAATACATAAAAAATTACATAAGGCATATAAAAACATGTGAGATACATAAACATATAAATGTATTTGTTAGGAACAAACAATGAAAATAAATTGGCCAGGAAGTCAACTTCTAGGAAAAGAATAGCTAAGGAAGCAAAAGCAGAAGAAACAATGAGCAGAGAATAGTAACTTCAAATTTTAAGTAATACTATTGATCAATAAAATGAAAATCTGATTCTTTAAAATGACAGTGATTTTGATCAAATGAAAGAAGAATGAAAAAACATCCATAGATTTGTAAATATAAAGGAACTTTTTAAATAAGAGAATTACATGTATAATTGTATACCAACAAACTTGAAAATCTAGATGAAATCTTTGACTACATCAGAAAATATATAAAGTTGAGCCTAGGAGAGGCAGAAAATCTAAACTGATTAATAGCTGTTGAGAATTTACAAAGATGATCAGTGATCTATCCCTAAAAATGATTCAGTGCTAGATAGCTTATAAACATTCTACTCAATCTGCCTGAAGGAGAATTCCTTCATTACATTTATTGTTCTGGGGCATAGGTAAATTTAAAAAGTTTCCCAATTCATACCGAAAATATACTGTAACCGTTATACCAAAACCAAGAGGAATGGTGACATATACCAACCTAACTTACTAACATAATCGCAAAGATTCTAAATAAAATAGTAACAAATAATATTTTGCAAATTGTTCTTAAATAATAATACATAAATAAATAATAAAAAACAATTAATTAAACAATTAGCAAAATATTATATGCTACTATTTCAGCAATACATGAACCGTGAACTTCCAGATGTTCAAACTGGTTTAAAAAAGGCAGAGGAACCAGAGATCAAATTGCCAACATCCACTGGACCATCGAAAAAGCAAGAGAGTTCAGAAAAACATCTATTTCTGCTTTATTGACTATGCCAAAGCCTTTGACAGTGTGGATCACAATAAACTGTGGAAAATTCTGAAAGAGATGGGCATACCAGACCACCTGACCTGCCTCTTGAGAAACCTGTATGCAGGTCAGGAAGCAACAGTTAGAACTGGACATGGAACAACAGACTGGCTCCAAATAGGAAAAGGAGTACGTTAAGGCTGTATATTGTCACCCTGCTTATTTACCTTGTATGCAGAGTCAGATCGGATCAGTCGCTCAGTCATGTCCGACTCTTTGCGACCCCATGAATCGCAGCATGCCAGGCCTCCCTGTCCATCACCAACTCCCAGAGTTCACTGAGACTCACGTCCATTGAGTCAGTGATGCCATCCAGCCATCTCATCCTCTGTGGTCCCCTTCTCCTCCTGCCCCCAATCCCTCCCAGCATCAGAGTCTTTTCCAATGAGTCAACTCTTGGCATAAGGTGGCCAAAGTACTGGAGTTTCAGCTTCAGCATCATTCCTTCCAAAGAAATCCCAGGGCTGATCTCCTTTAGAATGGACTGGTGGATCTCCTTGCAGTCCAAGGGACTCTCAAGAGTCTTCTCCAACACCACAGTTCAAAAGCATCAATTCTTCGGCGCTCAGCCTTCTTCACAGTCCAACTCTCACATCCATACATGACCACTAGAAAAACCATAGCCTTGACTAGACGAACCTTTGTTGGCAAAGTAATGTCTCTGCTTTTGAACATGCTATCTAGGTTGGTCATAACTTTCCTTCCAAGGGGTAAGCATCTTTTAATTTCATGGCTGCAGTCACTATCTGCAGTGATTTTG
>NW_011495030.1:1153144-1170081 GCF_000754665.1 Bison bison bison
CCACTTTCACTTTCATCAAGAGGCTTTTGAGTTCCTCTTCACTTTCTGCCATAAGGGTGGTGTCATCTGCATATCTGAGGTTATTGATATTTCTCCCGGCAATCTTGATTCCGGTTTGTGTTTCTTCCAGTCCAGCGTTTCTCATGATGTACTCTGCATATAAATTAAATAAACAGGGTGACAATATACAGCCTTGACGAACTCCTTTTCCTATTTGGAACCAGTCTGTTGTTCCATGTCCAGTTCTAACTGTTGCTTCCTGACCTGCATACAAATTTCTCAAGAGGCAGATCAGGTGGTCTGGTATTCCCATCTCTTTCAGAATTTTCCATAGTTTATTGTGAAATGCTGGGTTGGATGAAGCACAAGCTGAAATCAAGATTACTGGGAGAAATAATCAATAACCTCAGATATGCAGATGACACCACCCTTATGGCAGGAAGCAAAGAAGAACTAAAGAGCCTCTTGATGAAAGTGAAAGAGGAGATTGAAAAAGTTGCCTTAAAGCTCAACATTCAGAAAACTAAGATCATGGCATCCGGTCCCATCACTTCATGGGAAATAGATAGGGAAACAGTGGCTTACTTTAGTTTTGGGGGCTCCAAAATCACTGCAGATGGTGATTGCAGCCATGAAATTAAAAGACACTTACTCCTTGGAAGGAAAGTTATGACCAGCCTAGACAGCATGTTAAAAAGCAGAGACGTTAGTTTGCCAACAGAGGTCCAACTAGTCAAGGCTATGGTTTTTCCGGTAGACATATATGGATGTGAGAATTGGGCTATAAAGAAAGCCGAGCACTGAAGAATTGATGCTTTTGAATTGTGGTGTTGGATAAGACTCTTTGATAGTCCCTTGGACTGTAAGGAGATCCAACCAGTCCATCCTAAAGGAGATCAGTCCTGGGTGTTCATTGGAAGGACTGATGCTGAAGCTCCAATACTTTGGCCACCTGATGCAGAGAACTGACTCATTGGAAAAGACCCTGATGCTGGGAAAGATTGAGGGCAGGAGGAGAAGGGGACGACAGAGGATGAGATGGCTGGATGGCATCACCAACTCAATGGACATGAGTTTGGGTGAATTCCAGGAGTTGGTGATGGACAGGGAGGCCTGGCGTGCTGCAGTCCATGGGGTTGCAAAGAGTCAGTCATGACTGAGCAACTGAACTGAACTGAATAATACATTAAAACCAAGAAACTTTATATCAACCTATAATATGTCAAAACTACTATTTCAATTCACATCTCCACCAGAAATACTTAAGAATATCTGATTTTCTGCATCTTTGCCAACACCAAGAGTGGTAGGTGAAGACAACTCTGGTTTTCTTGTTTGATTCGTCTTTTTTTCTGAGAAAGACATATAAATTGAGTGATATTTTAAACATTTTAACTTCAAATTTAAATTTAAAGATTTAGAGGAGTGGACACATAATATATCAGGTCAACTCAAGGGAAAATTATGAGATAAATTTCATCTTTGGATCCTTCATGTTTGGTCTCCCTCTGGTCAGACTCTTTCTGAGGTCCTTAGATTCTTCAGTCTAAGCATACCAGGATGGGGGCTTGGACAGGTGGACAGCTATTCCCTCCACATCAGGTTTCCAGAAAACCTGTGATGCCCCAGAGCACAATGCCACCTCAGGTTCCTTGATAAACAATAGCACAAATGTCTGTGTCTCCACCACCCCGACCCTGAAATCCTTTAGCAGCTCCATACTGTAAACCTTCCTTTCCCCTCCTCAAAGCTGTTTCAAAGAAAGCCTGGTAATCTGTTATTTCAGAGTAAATTTAATTTATCCATTTGCTGCCTCAGAAGAATTTGCATTTGAAGTGGAATCTCTAATTAGTCGGTGGAATTTAGGCATCTGAATGCCTAGAACAAGTAGGGGAGACGTTTAAGGAGTTCCATTTGATGCCTAATTTCTGAATTCTTCTAAAACAATGAGAGATGTTATTCTGATAGTCTGCAATTTGCTACCAGCTCAGGACACAATAATACCTTTCAGACCTTAGCCAGCCCTGGCTTAAAGAGTTAAAGGTCTAGCCAAAATTCCACTTCTGCCTCTTGGTTCCCTCTGCAGTGGACTTCAAGTTTTCTTCCCAATTCAGGCACTCCTGAGTTCAAAACAGAGAACTGCCCCTCATCTCCCAAGTGGATTTTCTGGGGGCATCAAGAGCTGTTTGAGAGAATGTCCTGATGGCACTTTGGCCAAACTTGTGCTTATGCAGAAGCAGATTTTAGTACAAACCTGCTGGAGCCGGGGGCACCGCCTCGACCCTGACAGAGGTCAAAGCTGTGGCCTGGAGGCCAAACACAGCACTTAAGTGGATTTTGCCTGGCTCCCTCTATATCTTTTACATTTTTTAATTCAAAGGCCTATGAGGCTTTTCAACTTGTAATCTCTGCCTTACACTCACCCCAGGCTCTGATTGAAGGACATAAACAGATATGAATGGTTAAGTAGCTATTAACCCATTTGGGTCAGGTGCTCAAAGATCTTGTTCCTTTCCTTAGTTCTTCCCAGTATTTAAGGCACACAAAAGAAACAAGACAGCTACCGACTTCCTGGCATAGCTGTCCTTTTAAGTTGATGCTGACCGTAAACAAATGACTCTGTCCCCGGGCAGTGGGCTAGAGGATTTCTAAGCAACTGATAGTTGAACAGTCTGTGAGTCTAGGTACCTGTGCTCTTTATCATGGTAAAAAATTTAGAATTATATATTGTTGAATTGCTAAGTCATGTCTGACTCTTTGCGACCCATTGACTGAAGCACACAAGACTTCCCTGTCCTTAACCATCTTTCCCCAGAATTATGTATTAGCCAATCCTATGAAGTTTACTTCCTATGTAGTTAGAAATAAGCAAGCCCCATGAGTTCCCCATTTTACAGATAAAGAAACTTGAAGTCTAAAGCAATTGAATACAGTAGTAATTCAATCAATGTAGATATTCAAATAATCTTTTGGCTTCCTTAAGTAGCTTCCCTCTGACTTGAAAAAAAAATCTGTGTTATCACTGAGCATGTTTTAATCCTTCACTGCTACCTCTGTACTCTCTGCCTCCTCATTCATCCCGAAAGAATACTTTTCTTACCAAAATTAAAAAGAAAAATGTTATTTTATTGTCTGCTTTTTCATCCTTACCACCTGGATACTGCTAAGTCCTTCTCAAGAAGGTTTAAGGTTGTTGAGAGGACTGAAGGATCTAGAGGCATCACAATATTGAAACCGTTGAGTAGCTATTGCTAGGAGAGAATGTAGTGATGGCTATATTGTACGCAAGCATAAACACACAAACACATACAGACACAAAGGCACATGGTACCTTTACTGAAGGGCATACTAACTTTTTAAACACTTAATTTCTCAACTCAGTTTAAATTATGACTTACACATTTTTGAAAATTTGGTAAGTTTTTATTCTAAAGCTAAAATGATTAAAGGGGACATTTTTCCTTTGTGTCTGGTTTCAGAGATTGTAACCATAATCAGTGAATTATCTAAATTGGTTTCTGTTTGGAGGCTATTGAGGCATCTCCCTCTTAATGGATTGCAGAGCCCTCTAATTGAATTCTTGCCATGTATGCTTTCTCTGTGGTTAAAAATCTACCTTATAGATATTAAGATAGTCTGTGTTCAAATACCGTCTCATTGATTTAATTTCTCTTGAGGGAAAAAAATGTATTGCTAATGGTCACCTTGTCTCAAATTGCAGATTACAGTATTTCGGATGGGATCAGAAGGACACCAGGACATTGATTTAGCCATCCTGACAGCTTTGCTCAAAGGTAAAGAGTTTCTATATACAAGGAGTACAAAAGTAATTTAAATGGATTAGACAGCCATCTTATGTCTCCTAATAATGGATATAATCCCAAATAATACCATGACACATCCAATTATTGATAACATAAGGACTTCTCTTGTAACACATTCTTTTTTTAATTTATTTTTTAATTGAAGAGTAATTGCTTTACAGAATTTTGTTGTTTTCTGTCAAACCTCAACATGAATTAGCCATAGGTATACATATATCCCCTCCCTTTTGAACCTCCCTCCCATCTCCCTCCCCATCCCAGCCCTCTAGGTTGATACAGAGCCCCTGTTTGAATTCCTGAGACTTACAGCAAATTCCCGTTGGCTATCTATTTTGCATATGGTAATGTAAGTTTCCATGTTACTCTCTCCATACATCTCCATATATTCGTAATGCTATTAAATTTCCCTATAATAGGCCTATTATAGTGTGACTTGATTTCAGAAATTTTATAAATTAAAAAAACATTTTATTTATTTATTTAAATTTTGGCTGTGCTGGGTCTTCGTTCCTGCACAGGCTTTTCTCTAGATGTAGCAAGCAGGGGCTACTCTCTAATTGTGGCATGCATGTTTCTAATTGTGGTGGCTTCTTTCGTTGTGGAGCATGGATTCTAGGGCACTTGGTCTTCAGTAGTTGCAACCCCAGGGCTCTGTAGTTAGGGTTTCCAGGCACTAGGACACAGGCTTAGTTGCTCCACAGCGTTGTAACATCTTCTCAGGGACTGAACCTGTGTCTTCTGCATTGGCAGGTGGATGTTTACCACTGAACCACCAGGGAAGCCGCTCCCTAAAATTTAAATGTGCTACAATTCAATCATGACTACTGAATCATACAAATCTATGAAGTGAAAGGCATGCCTTGTCCCTTGATAATAGAAAAGTGAAACACCGCATTTATCTCCTTGAATCAAAACTCATAGTAAATGGAGATGTGGCCCAATTATCAGTTAAAATATTAGTCATCTTAATATCTTCTATTCAAAATATTTTCTTTCTCTTTCACTAGTTTGTGAGATAAGTGTACTTCACCTTAAAATTAGTCTTAGAATTTATTTGTTCTAATATATAATAGTTGTTTTCCAACTGTTCTGTATGTGACAGACCATATTAAATGCATTTTATATTATAACCAAGTAGTTATACATATGTAGTTAGAAAGCTGAAATAAAGTAAATAAAATAGTATTTACATTTGCTATATGCAATGAAATGGGATATTTTCAATTCTAACCTATTCTGTTCTCTTTAATGCTAATTATATCCCACCAAATTGATTTATGACACACTAATGGGTCATAACCTGCAGTTTTAAAAACACGGCCATAGAAGATTAAAGGAAATAATGATTGCTCTCAGAAATTAACATTTCTAATCACTATAATGAACATTACTTATGCAGCAGTAGATGCTAATGGGAATTTATGCCATTAAAATATTATGGTGTGTCAACTCTATTTTGTGCAGGCTTTGAAATGCTCTCTGATTTTAACCCAGTCGATTTGTGAAGGATATCAAGTGTAATGCTTTTGCTGACTTCCTTAGAGGCCAAGAATATATTTATATCAGTTTCAAACTCTTTTAGTTTGTTAAATTTTTCTTTCCATGTATTTTAAAACTTATGCCTGGACAAGTAACATGGTTTAACATTTAATTTTTATAATTATGCTTAGTTTTCAATTATCTAGTATATAAGGAACCTTTGTGTGATTCAGTTTTTATTCTATCATCTGAGAAAATCAGAAGTAAGGCAGAAAGAGGAAGACAAGAGAGATGAAACTAAGCACTGGTTCACAGATTCAGGACCTAGGGGAGGAAAGAATCAACAGGGAAAATATACATTTGCTGTTCCTTCTTTTTTGTCCGATTGAGTTTCATTTTTTTTTTTTTAGGATCTGTATATAAAGAATACTATTTACGTGATACAGATTTATTAAGTATGTTCAAAAATGAAGAGAAAAGGGAGTCAAAAAAAAGTTGTTCCAGAGATCTAGGAAGCCCATAGTTTCTCAAATGCTGACACCTGCAGTAGCTTTTGAGACTAGATGATGTCACATCACATTTGTCTTTCACATTAAGGAAACTGCTCTCTGATATGTGTGATCTGAAACTAGAGACTGCACACCCTTCATCCTTCTGCTTTTCAGTTCTGCCTCCTCCCCTCAACCCCTGCTCACACATACACCCAGGGAATTCAAGGAGTAGGAGCAGAATAGAGTTGCCAGAGAAAATGCAGGACATTGAATGTTTAGATCAACAGCAAATAAATTTTTGGCTTAAACTTGTCCCAAATATTGCATAGGACATACTTAAACTAAAAAAAAAAAAAAATTATTTGTTATTTATCAAAAATTAAAACAAAGCTGGGAGTCCTGTATTTTTACTTGCTAAATCAGGTTATTTTACTCAGAGGAGTTGTGACACTATTAATACTTCTGAACTTCAAACACCTCTAGAGATTCTGCAGGAAGTGTAACTCAAGAATCTAAGATCCCCTCATTCTTCCGTCTGCCTCTGTCTCTCAGGCAGGCCCTGCCTAATTATAGCAATCAGAGATTTCCACTGGAAAGAGCCCCAGACTTACCTGAACAAACCATCCAGTGCTTATCAACTTGCTCTGGCAGTCACCTTATCCTATCTGCATCCCCCATGCAGCAGTTTCAGTGAAGCCAGAAAACATCTACTCATAGTAGAAGTTATTTTAAGTGACCCCTTGATCCTTTCTGTGCATAGAAAGAAAAAGTGAAAGTGTTAGTCACTCAGTCATGTCTGACTCTTTGTGACCCCATGGACTTTAATCTGCCAGGCTCAAAGTCCATGGAATTCTCCAGACAAAAATACTGGAATGGGTAGCCAGTTCTCTTCTCCTGGGGATCTTCCTGACCCAGGGATTGAACCTGGGTCTTCTGCATTGCAGGCAGATTCTTTACCATCTGAGTCACCAGGGAAGCCTTCTGGGCATAGAGTTACTCCCAATTTTTTCCTCTTTTCTCAGACACCTTGGAGGTCAAATCATGTGGGTGTATATTCTTTTACTTCTGTACACGCACTGAAGTGTAATATGGGATGACAGCTGTCCTCTATAAATGAGGAATTATTTTTCTTTAGGTTTAATCTTCATTGGTAAAGTTCATCTGTGGCATAAAGAGAGAATAACTTCTATTGCTTACTTCATTTTCTGAAAAGTATCTTAGAAGAGAGTGCAGAAATGATAGAGTCCTCCTCAAAGTTGTCAAGATCATCAAAAACAAGGGTAGTCTCAGAAATTGTCACAGCCCCAAGGAGCCTAAGGAGACCTGATATCTAAATAATGTGGTTTCCTGGATAATATTCTTGAGTAGAGAAAAAAAGAACATTAGGTTGAAACTAGATAAATCTTAATAAAGTATGTACTTTAGTTTGTTTATTTTTTTTAATGTTAAGGGAAAAATAACTTATGCTCTCATATATTATGGATCTGAACAATAGACAGACTGTAGCAAGAAAACACACTTCTTCATGTCAAAGTGACAAAAAAAGGAAAAATCATCTTATGGAATTAACTGTACAAGTCAAGTGCAGATATAATCAAAACATCCACAGGCAGTATTTAAAGAGTCTTTATAAATCACACAGGCATGGATAATGTGCATGTGATCAGTCACTCAGTCGTGTCTGACTCTTTACTACCCTATGGACTGTAGCCTGCCAGGGTCCTCTGTCCATGGGCTTTTCCAGGCAAGAATACTGGAATAAAAATTCAAATACCAAGAAAAATAGTCAATGTTCTAACTTTAGAAAAATTTCTAGTAAGAATGCTAGTGATTAGATTAAATCATACAAAACAGTGAAAATCACTATTTTCTGAGCCATTTTCCTTTAAAACTGTTATTTGGCAAAACTAATACAATATTGTAAAGTCTAAAAATAGAATAAAATTAAAAAAAAAAAAAACGAATAATAAAAGTAAATAAAATCTAATGTTTTGAAACTACTTCTGAATGCATCCCCCTCCAACTCTATTAACTAGAAAATGCATAATTATTGTCACAAACTAGTACTGGCATCAATACACAATTAGTCTTGCTAAATAACTCATTTTTAAATGGCTTGATTAATCCTTGATAAAACAAAATGCTGCTGTGCTGTGCTTAGTCACTCAATCGTGTCCAACTCATTGTGACCCAATGGACTGTAGTCCACCAGGATCCTCTGTCCATAGAATTCTCCAGGCAAGAATAGGGGAGTGGGTTGCCATACCCTCCTCCAGGGGATCTTCTCAGCCCAGGGATTGAACTAAGTCTCCTGCGTTGCAGATGGATTCTTTACCATCTGAGCCACCAGAGAAGCACAATATTCTAAACTAGTTTATGTCCAAAAATTCTTTACACCAGATACATTTCATAAGTAACTAGCACCTTAAAACGTTTACTGAGGAACTATCTTTGCTTAAACTTAGATGATTCATGAATAGGTTTTATGGGAATTTATTATGGCCCTGCTTTGAAAATTTAAAAACTATTTCTAATTATGTGTTTTATCTTTACCACCCTTTTTTTCTGTGTGTAGGCAGCTTAAACAACACATGCATGATTGCTTTCCTTTTAATATTGTTTTTTTTAAACCCCAAACTGTTTAGACAGCCTTATTAAGACCAAAAAAAGGACATTCATATTGATACTTTCATCATGTATATGCAATGCAAAGTTACCATAGTTATTAATTATTATACAATGGAAATAGATGATATTTTTTCCAAAAGAGATCACCAAAGTCAAAATGTGTGGCATATTTATTTTAGGCTAAAAGGGCATAGGAGGTAAGCTTTTGGAGAACAGTGAAATATTTCTGTTAGAGATGAAATTCACTCTGTAATTTTTACAATGTAGATTCTTTGCAAAAGTATTATTAAACCTTTCTCTATATGAGACCACTTTTAATCTTCCTCATGTGCTTTCACTATTAACCAGGCTCCCCCAAATCCACCTGTTTCCTGATGGTTCATTTTTATCTCTTTACCCAAATCTTTAACATTGATATCATGGAGCATACTGACCATGTGCACTAGAACCTCAGTACAGACCGTGCAGACCTATGTCTGCTACTGGACTCTTATTTTTACTTCATTCCAAAGCCACCTTGAAGCCACAGTACCCCCTTTCACATGTCTACGTGCTCACTCAGTTGTGTCCGACTCTTTGTGACCCCGTGGACTGTAGCCTGCCAGTCCTCTATGCACATGGGATTTTTCAGACAGGAATTCTGGAGGTGGGTGCCATTTCCTTCTCCAGGGGATCTTCCCAACCAAGGGATCAAACTCATGTCTCCTGTGTCTCCCACATTGCAGGCAGATTCTTTACTGCTGAGCCTTTGGGGAAGCCCTTTCACCTTGCTACTCCCATGCCTTTTACAAACTTTAAAATTGAGGCAAAGAGTCTAAAAGACATTCAGGATCCTTCGGCAAATCAATAGCAGAGCCAAAGCTTTCACTCAGGTCTCCTCACTTCTTTTCAATTTTCTTTACATTACATGTATGAGTCTTGGGAACATCCGGGATTCCTTGGCTTTACAGTGCCACAGAGATCTCAGACATTTACCCCTGTGACTCCAGGGGTACCTGAGTGATAATAGATCAGAACATCTGCTTCCCTCAAGCTCTGAGAACACTTATCAGGGTCCTCAGCTACCAGACGATCCTAGCCGCATGCACAATACCTTAATGATGAAACTAGAATGTCCACAATTTAACCTAATGCAGTGGAAGAAAAGTACAGTCTGACACTTGTTTTACTTTTAAAGAGTACACCTCTGGTGAAATATTGATTCAACCAGGAAATTTTTAGTCATATGTGACAGAAACATAGTTCAGTTTATGCATAGTTCTCTTCAAGCAAAGAGAAATGCAGTACACCAGAAACTAGCATAACATTGTAAAGCAATTTTCCTCCAATTAAAATATTTTTAATTTTTAAAAATAAATAAATCATAAAATTGAAAAGGGGAAATAAAAAGGTATGTCATTTAAAAATAGAAAAAAAGAAATACAACAATTCCCACAACCAGGCGGTCTGAGACTTGTTGTGCAGAACAGCCATCAGCAGTAGCAGGCTTACATCCAACCCACTGAGCAAACCCCAGTTCAAAAGAGCCATCTTTTCTCATACTTGCAATGAGAAGTCCCAGGGAGCATTTGAATTTGCTTGCATCGGTTCAGCACCCATCCCTGAATCCATCACTGTGGCAAAGAAGATGGGAGAATCCCTGTGAGCATGAAATGAGAAATGGGATCAGCTCCACCCAAGCCTTGGAGTTATGGATTTCCAACAATAACAAAAAAAAAAAAAAAAATGAGGCTCTATAGCCAGGAAGTAGAGGCGCAAAGGGTGCTGAGAAGACCAAAACCAACTAAATATATATGTATATATACATGACTAACAATTGTATTAAAAAAAAGTATTGAGGACCAAAGAGTGTCAGATTTACCTAAGATGCAAGCACTTATGCACCTTAGGGGAACAAATTCTTCACTCACTAGACAAAAATGGAAACTAGGTCAAATTAATACTAATCAGGGTCAGATATCCACTCAAGCCATTCTCATATAATTCACTTCAGGTAGACCTAAATATGCAAATCTATGAATATTATTTACTATATAGTTTCTTTTTATCACTATAGTCATTATCCCTTTCAATTTTAATCATCTGTACTTATTTGATTATTTCTGCTAAAAATTTTAAAGGTGATTACATTCTTAACACTTTTCCCCCAATACCAAAGTCTATCCTTTAAGAGAAAATGATTTTGTAAAAACCAAATCACCTCAGGCTTTCCGAACTAGACTCCATCTACCCCATCCTCCACTACCACCCCAACCCCTCAGAACAGTGCTTAGCACAGGGAGACCACCCAGTAAAGGGATTTTTAATAGTATGAATTACAGACACAGTCAAAGCATCACTACTCCCTGATTGAACAAATTGCTTTACGTCATTGAGGCTTGGTTTCCTAATCTAAAATAGAAATAATTGTCATACCTCACTCATAGTCATTTTAATAATTGTAATTAATAATGCAAGTAAAACACTTAGCAGAACCTGGAAAGTTCTGTTTAATAAATGATAGTCTGACTAATCATGCTGATGATGATGCCAAACTAGAAATGAGAACAAGAGCCACATCTGTTTTACTCACCACCATATACACAGTGCCTGGCACACCATCAGTATCAAATATAGATTTTTGGGATATGTGAAAAATGATCAACAGAGTTTGGGATCAGATGATGTGTGTGTGTGTGTGTGTGTGTGATTTATATATATAAATCCTAGTTCTTTGCTGCCTATAAAATTGACCAAGTTATTTAACTTCTGTATGTCTCAGTTCCCTCAACTATGAAAAAGGAAACTGTGACAAAAACAACCACCTTTCTCATGAGGGTGAATTTAAGGGACTGGAAGCTCTTTGAGGGCAGGCACTATGCTTTCTTCATAGTAAATACTGAACACTTAGTGCTTTATCAAGCAGTGGCTCAGTGGTCCAGGAGTATGATTCTTGCTTAGGGTGCAAGAGGTCCCGGGTTCAAGTCCTGGACAAGCCCTCTTGGACTTCCCCAGTAGCTCAGCAGTAAAGAATCCGCCTGCAATGCAGGAGCCAGAGGAGAGGTAAGTTTGATCCTTGGGTCAGGAAGATTCCCTGGAAGAAGGGAATGGCAACCCACTCTAGTATTCTTACCTGGAGAATCCCATGGAGAGGAGCCTGGCAGGCTACAGTCCATGGGGTCACAGAGTCAGACATGACTGAGCACACAGTGCTTTTACACTCTTTCTCTTCTAAAACAGGCTTTTGAATTCCTAGGGAGTTAGGATGTCCCCCATATCCAAAATCCATCATAATCATAAAATCCTAATTTTGAAATGACATATAAATTTGAGAACAACAAAAACCCTTGAGCATACATGTAAAGAACCAGAACAGACCACAAAAATAAAGTTAATCTTGAAAATGGTTGAACACATGCCCAGCCTCCTTAAAATGAAATTAATTTTCTGGCAATTTTATTTTCTTGCAAATCCAAGTAGATCTCAGAGCAATAAGAGAGACCAAGGTAGATAGCAATTTTGGACATTTCTATTTGTCTCTAATAGAAGAATGCAATAAAAGAACTTAAATATCTTAGTCCTTTCATTTGTATAATGTTTTACAATTCACAAAGCATTTTCACATAAATTTTATCATCTAATCTTTATAACAACTCTGTGGAATGGTTGCCAGTTAATTTATCTCCAAACTGGGTCTTCTGAGGCATGAAAGTGGGAGATAGTGATAATTAGGCCAGAACAGCTAGAATAAAGGAAGAATGTCCAGACAAATTGGGAAGTGTGATCACTCTGATTACAAACTTCACCTTCCAATTAGAAAGTTTCCAGAGGAAAAGAATTCTGTCTTCTTTGCCTTCATATTCCAATGCCAGAAAAAATGCCTGACATATGCTTAGCATTCAGTAAATATCCACTGATTGAAAGAAGTTATAGTCCCAGGCCAATCTGTAACTGGCCAAAATCATATAAACAACGAAGATGCAAACTGGACTTCCCTATGAAAGTTCACTGAGGTGGACTCCAACCTTTCAACTCAGTGACTGACAGAAATGCAATTCTACATCCTCCCCAGGATTTCTGCAAATTCTTGAAAGATGAAAGTCCCTTGGTCACCCTTGCCTTCAGGTTCCTGATTCTATGTGTGTTATTTTTGTTTCTCATCACAAAAGACAAAATGTAAAACTCAGTCTTGCCACAGTTTCGAAAAAAATAACAAAATTCACTCACCCAAAACTTTTTGTTAAAAGCTTTAGCAGACTTTTATAAAAGCATAATAAACTTCTAAAAATATAGGTAAGGTTGGAAGAAAAGTTCAGTAATGCACACAACTCTTAATCACATAGCAAGCATCTCCAATGTTGATAGCTTTTGGCTATTTCACACAGGGACTTTGCATGGATCCTTCCCATTTGAATCCCCTTTTGTCACACTGTCCCCCTCTTCTCCCACTGTCCTCTTCTTCATGCTCTCCTCTAAGAGTAAAACAAATGTCCTCTTCAAACAGAGCATTTCATCCCCATTCTCTGACATTTTGGTCCTGCCCTGAAAGGCTCATCTACCCTAGGCAGCTTTGCAGGATATTTTTACAGACAGCTTCCTCCCTAAGCAGAGTTCTGGTGCCAGACTCATAGGAGAGAGTGACTTCTTCAACTCCTTTGATATAGGCAGTAAGTGAAGAGTAGGGCTTTGACTCATGTCCCTAATCAAAGGATGAGAATATTATGTTCTTTGCTCCAGGGCCATAATCACCAGCAGGAAAGTACAGTGTATAGTAGGTGCCAAGTGTTTGTAAGAACTATGAACGTTAGGGCCCCCAGGTCTGCAGTTATGGACAGGCCATTTCTAGCAGATTTTCAAAGTTATGACCATGTCCATAAGATTGTCTCATTGTAGAATTATAAAGCTGGATAGAAATATAAAGGCTTAGGACAGTGAGAGGTCTCTGCTGGTGAACTGGAATCCAGGTCTGCAGATGGCCAGGTCTGTTCCTCCTTCCCGACATCGTGCAGCCAGTTCTGATGGCAGATGTGGTCATCTCAGCTCCTTGTTACACAGAAGCTAAACACCTTTTACTCTGCAGCTCTCTTGGGCCTCAGGATTGGCATGGGAACAATGCTGTGTGCATTTTAAGCTAATTACAAACCCAGAGCTCCCTGGCAGCTCTTGGCTTGTGAAGACATCATCATTGACCACTGGCCACAGTGCTACAGAATTGTACCTTTTCTTCCCTAACTTGCCGGAGAACAATGAATCAGCCTCATTTGTTAAATCAATTATTGAATATTCTGAGTTACATAACCATGCAGATTGGCAGGAGCATAATTCCAAAATGAATGGTTTCTATAGTACAACTAAAATGTAAGAATAACAACTAGTATGGCACTTACTGTAGTACAAGCATTAACTAATTTAATCCTCACAATACTACAATGGGACAGGTACTATCAGTATTACCCATTTCACACTTGAGGAACTGAAGCACATATAAGCTACCATGACCAAGGTCACACAGCTAAATATTGATAGAGTCTAGACATGAACTCAGGTTATGAGTCCAGAACACTTGCTCTGCATCCTAAGCCTCTATGGCCAGGACTGCATATTAAGGACTGCCCTCATTTTTTGTATCTTCTGAAAAATAAGTAAGTAAAATTTCTTTGATGCATAAAAAAGTACAGATAGATTCCTAGATAACATTGGTTCACTGAACGAGTCTACTGTTGTTACTGTACACTGATTCCCTCTAAAGCAAGAGTAAATGGTCATTTATTAAAAGCACTAGAGCAGAAACAGTATTTTGTGTTCACCACACTGATTTCTTTCTTCACATTGGAGACTAACATCCTAGCCTTCCTTGCAGAGAGGTTGGGACCATGTCACGGAGCTTTGATCAAACAGATGTGATCAGAGGTGATGTAAACCATTTCTAGACATGGAAGATGAAAAGCAGACGTAAGAAATAACACATGGGGAAAAAACTGAATATCAAGCTGACTTACACTTCAGTATGCTCAAAAGGTCCAGAAAGTTGGGGCACAGGGAGTCTTTTAAAAGAAGCAGCCAGAGTGCCATATCCTGTTGCCTACTCCTAATTCCTCTCCAACAAAAAAGCAAAGATATATTTTCTGAAGAGGGTAAAACATGTTCTCTGCACCAGGAGACAGCAGGTGAAAGGTGAGGGATAGACTATAGACTGAAAGTGGGGTGCTAAATATTGGATGCTAAACCCCAGTCCTCTCCCTCTTTTGGTTCCCAGCATGCTGGTGGCTGAGGGGCGGGGAGTCTTCATTCTCCAAAGAGGAAACCGAAAGGGACTTAAAGGTCCTTTTTTTGTAAAATTTTATCCTCCTAAGAGAAAAGACCTAAAGATATTAATATAAATGATTCCCCATTTAAGGAACCAGCTTATCTTACAATGAGGTTCATAGTTGATCATTTCCATTGATGTGCTCAGGACTTTCAATCAGCACTTTAGCACCCACTCTTAAGTGTGATCAGATGTCCAACTGTAACCAGGCATATAAGAAATATCTCTAATGTAGAGGACAGATATGCAAACAAATAAACAGAGAAATGCAATTTGGTGCAAACAGAACCAATGTAGGAAGAAAAAAACTTCACCAAAACTATGATTACTACCCTCAGAGAAATCAAGGGAAATCTTTAAACCGTTAAAATATGAACAGCATCTTATATTTAGTTCAAGAACTAAAAAGAGCCCTTAGAAATTAAAAATGATCATGGCAAACTAAAAATAAGTGGAAGAATTAAAAATACAGTTGGAGAACTCTCCCAGAAAAGGACAGACAGAATTAAAGATAACGAGAGAACAGAAGGTCAGAAATCATTAACATAATTCCAGAAAATGTCCCAGAACTCCAGAACACAGGTCACCAGATGATAAAAACCCACTGAGTGCCCAGAACAATGAATACAAATAAACCCACACTAAGATAGATTATCATGATATTGAATAATATAGGAAACAACAACAAAACCTCTAAGAACTTCCAAAGAGAAAAACAAGTCACATGCAAAGAACCAGGAGCTAGGATGATGTCAAATTCTGAACAACAGTGCAGAAGGCTGTTGTGAAATGCCTTAAAAGTTCTGAAGAACATTTATTTGCAATCTAGAATTCTATATTAATCTACCAGCTACTTGTAAACGTAGAATAAAGACATTGTCAGGCATAAGTTGTCAACACATTCACTACCCACGAACCATTTCTTTGGTACTTTACTGTAAGGTGTGCTCCACCAAAATGAAAGAGAAAAAAAAGCAAACACGAAACACAGGAAACAGGAGCTCCCACACGTGACAAGTGCTGGAAATCCCTGGACGATGTGAAAGGCGGGCTCAAAGCAAGAGTTCTGCACCAGGCATGAGAGGTAAAAGCAGGAGCCGCCAGACCTTCCGAAGGCTCAAGCCTTAGACTGGCATAGTGTCACCTCTGCTGCATTCTATTGGGTAAAGTGTGTCAAAAGACCAGCCCAGATTTACTGTGAATATTGGAAGGTACAGTTCCGTGGAAGCCATCTTCAGAGACCAGCTTCCACAGAGGACCAAAGTAATCAGCTACAAGAAGTGGTTGCCTCTGGAGAAGGAGGATTGGGATGATCAGATTCGTGATATTTTCTAACAAATCTTGTAGGATGGATGACTCTAAACTCTGTGTATGCATAACCTTAGTAAAAATAAACTGCAAAATAGTCCCTGGATTATATCATTCTCGAAGAAAGAGACAGAATGAGTAAAAAAAAGAAAGAAAGAACTGGTAGGAAATCATCAACGCAATAATTCCAGAAAATGTCCCAGAATTCCGAGGTATACATTTCTTTAGAATCCTGCTAAAAATTACAGTGTGGAAGATGCACATATTTTTCTTACCTGGGACTTCCCTGGCAGTCCAGTGGTTAAGACTGCATGTTTCCAATGCAGGAGTTATGGGTTGGATCCCTGTTTGGGAAACTTAGATCCCACATGCCTCTACATGGCCAAAAGAAAAAAAACCTATTTTACTTACATGGCTATGTAAATGATTTCGTTTGTCATATCACAAGCAAGCAGAATAACCCAATATAATGTTTTTCTTTTCTTTTACTCCCTCTGTCTTACACTGATAACATTCCTCAGTTTTGCATATTGTACATAATACAGGAACACTTTTATCAAGTTTTTTAACATGGTAATGGGTAACTTTTGTAAAGTATTGACTTCTTTTATTGTAGAAAGCAGAAAACACATTTGTTTAAGTAGGTCGGCAAAAAGAAAGAAATAGATGCTTCTTGTTAATCATAAGCCATATAATTTTGTTTGTCCTTTCTATTTGCATATGTTATTAGGACATGAGGAAATAACAACAATATTTACACAGATCAGATCAGATCAGATCAGTCGCTCAGTCATGTCCGACTCTTTGCGACCCCATGAATCACAGCACGCCAGGCCTCCCTGTCCATCACCAACTCCCGGAGTTCACGCAGACTCACGTCCATTGAGTCAGTGATGCCATCCAGCCACCTCATCCTCTGTC
>NW_011495030.1:1170181-1171094 GCF_000754665.1 Bison bison bison
TGGCAAAGTAATGTCTCTGCTTTTGAATATGCTATCTAGGTTGGTCATAACTTTCCTTCCAAGGAGTAAGCGTCTTTTAATTTCATGGCTGCAGTCACCATCTGCAGTGATTTTGGAGCCCAGAAAAATAAAAATAAAGTCTGACACTGTTTCCCCATCTATTTCCCATGAAGTGATGGGACCGGATGCCATGATCTTCGTTTTCTGAATGTTGAGCTTTAAGCCAACTTTTTCACTCTCCACTTTCACTTTCATCAAGAGGCTTTTTAGTTCCTCTTCACTTTCTGCCATAAGGGTGGTGTCATCTGCATATCTGAGGTTATTGATATTTCTCCTGGCAATCTTGATTCCAGCTTTGTCTGGCTCTAGGTGAGTGATCACACCATCGTGATTATCTGGGTCGTGAAGATCTTTTTTGTACAGTTCTTCTCTGTGTTCTTGCCATCTCTTCTTAATATCTTCTGCTTCTGTTAGGTCCATACCATTTCTGTCCTTTATCGAGCCCATCTTTGCATGAAATGTTCCTTTGGTATCTCTGATTTTCTTGAAGAGATCCCTAGTCTTTCCCATTCTGTTGTTTTCCTCTGTTTCTTTGCACTGATCGCTGAAGAAGGCTTTCGTATCTCTTCTAGCTACTCTTTGGAACTCTGCATTCAGATGTTTATATCTTTCCTTTTCTCCTTTGCTTTTTGCTTCTCTTCTTTTCACAGCTATTTGTCAGGCCTCCTCAGACAGCCATTTTGCTTTTTTTCATTTCTTTTCCATGGGGATGGTCTTGATCCCTGTCTCCTGTACAATGTCATGAACCTCATTCCATAGTTCATCAGGCACTCTATCTATCAGATCTAGGCCCTTAAATCTATTTCTCACTTTCACTGTATAATCATAAGGGATTTGATTTAGGTCATACCTG
>NW_011495030.1:1171194-1188194 GCF_000754665.1 Bison bison bison
TCATAAGGGATTTGATTTAGGTCATACCTGAATGGTCTAGTGGTTTTCCCTACTTTCTTCAATTTAAGTCTGAATTTGGCAATAAGGAGTTCATGGTCTGAACCACAGTGAGCTCCTGGTCTTGTTTTTGCTGACTGTATAGAGCTTCTCCATCTTTGGCTGCAAAGAATATAATCAATCTGATTTCAGTGTTGACCATCTGGTGATGTCCATGTATAGCGTCTTCTCTTGTGTTGTTGGAGGAGGGTGTTTGCTATGACCAGTGCGTTCTCTTGGCAAAAGTCTATTAGTCTTTGCCCTGCTTCATTCCGTATTCCAAGGCCAAATTTGCCTGTTATTCCAGGTGTTTCTTGACTTCCTACTTTTGCATTCGAGTCCCCTATAATGAAAAGGACATCTTTTTTGGGTAAGCCCCTGATAATTTAGGGACTATCAGTACTTAATTCTGAGACTTACTGTTTTATTTTATAGTTGGTATCCCTTTTATGAAAATTCAATGATAATCATTCACATCGACCACAGTAGAAACATTAGTAAGTCTGTCTGGTAATTGTTCATCCAGGAGCATCTGCATGGCAATAGCATTATTACTGTGACAAAATTATTAAAATATTATTATTAATCTGGTAAATGTATGGTTGGGAATATGTAAGACACTCAAAATATTTGCACAGTGCTTTAATTTAACAAAGCATTTTTTTCATATATTCTTTTTAATCCTCAGTCCCTTGAGGGAGATATTGTTGACCTTGTCTTACACAAAGAAACTCAGTCTTGGGAAGAATAAGTAACTTTTCCCAGCTCCTCGGGTAGTATCAGGAATATGTTAGCTGATCACTAGGGCACCTACTATAAGTTATAAAGTGCTGCAAAATCTTCAAAGTCTTAAAATATGGTAGAGTACACACCCCAATGTAAAATGTAAACAAAATGCTAAAAAAGCACAAATGAAAGAGACTGATGGGTTCAGGGAAAGTTGTACTTGAAATGCGCCTCTGCAGTTCAGAATGCTAAGCTTATTATATCAAACAGATAGCCTAGAGAAATCCACAATAAATAGTATGCCAATTATTTCTTCAGAGGAATTTAAAATTAAGATGACTTTTTTGTCTTTTTCCTTTTTCAAATTATTTTCCCATTTAGGTTATCATAGAACATTGAGCAGTTTTCCCAAATGCTAACTCCCCCTCAATTGACAATCAGTGGACAAGAGCTTTTATTGGTAGAGGGAGGGGGTTACATGCAGAAACAGCACAGTCAGCTCTGACAGTCATCTTGAAATTGATTGTTTTTAGTACAGTTAGTCTTCAATTTCCAGATCGGTTTGTTACCATTTCCTTGAGGGCAGTTCCTGGAATTGTGGCAGCTTATGTCATGGCTGTAGTCTGGTCATCATGTAGTTTCTTCCACCTGGTGGGGGTTTCATTATGTACAAAACAGCCCAAAAGACATGGCTCCGAATATTATCTATAGGGTCCTTGACTTTACTTAATGACTAAACTTTTATTAGTTTGTCCTGTTTGACAGTTTTTCTTTGCTTCTGCATTTTCTCACTTCTCTGTTTAAGTTTATTCTTTGACTAAAGTCTTTCTGCAAACAAAAGGCAGGCAGTCGACTCAGAGGGAAAGGGTTGATAGGGTCCTGCTGAAGCATATCTGTTTCAAATGGAGATCTCCTCTTTATGACTATCAGGAAGGGGTGGCAATCAAGGTGGGATAATGAAAACGAATGGGCCTGGTAGGATACAGTGGATGGAGCCCAATTTAGAACCAATCTTTACTGTTCCAAAGGAAAAGAAGAACTCTGAACTCATTTTGAGTCACTTCGGAAACTGGCCTAGACTATCATGTAGTCTTCTAAGGACTCCATCCAAAGCAAAGACTAACTAATAGAACCCAAAGGAGAATGCAGATTACATATATGTATTTATTTATATTTATTATAAATATATATATATATTTCCTTTGAGAGTAGAAACTTTGGTCCAATCTTATTTCCCCAGGGCCTAATAGAAAGGCTGGCAGAGAATTGGATTCAATAAAAATCTGTTCAGTAAACGAAAACAGCTGGGATCCAGCTCTCTTCTCTAAAGGCTGTCCTTAGAGGCAGTGAAATGAAGACATCAAGAATTTCAGCCCAGAGTGGGAGTTGGGAGTAGGTGAAATGGGTGAAGGTGGTCAAAAGGTGTAAACTTCCAGTTATAAGTAGTTCTTGGGAGGTGATGTAGAGCATGGTGACTTTAGTTAACAGTGCTCTATTTTACATTTGAAAGTTGCTAATTAGAATAGATTTTAAAAGTTCTCATCACAGAAAAAAATGTGTAACTATATGAGGGTAAATTTATATTGTACACATAAAACTAATATTGACATTAATGTCAATCATATCTCAGTATAACTGGGGGAAATTTTTTTAAATAAATAAAACTTTAAGCCCATATGTCTTGACCAACCAAAAATAATAATAATAATAATAATATTAAAAGTTGGTATGTGAATTTTAGATAACGTTTAACCAGCAATTTTGGTCCTAATCATAGGGCATTAGAGAATATTCTGGCTTCTTTCATTAATGCAATGTGGGTTATTTTGTGATAGAGGGAGCAAAAGCCTGTTTGCCTATTTCCTTTTTTGTTGTAGATCTGATGAGTTTCATAAAACTTTTAAAATTTCTATGAATCAGGAAAAATACTCAGCTCTTAAAACTAGATTATCTGAGTTTGAATCTAATCTCTGAACAAACGAGCCTTCTCACCTTGGACAAGTTTCTACGCCTCTGTTTCCTCATCTGTAAAATGGGGATAATGGAGCCTCAGCATTTGTTGTGAGAATTCAATACTTTAACATTTAGAAACAGTCCCTGGCACAAGCTAAACATGAGAGAAACATTAGTTATTATTATCTCTCTTATTAACTAAAGATAAATCAAAAACCAAATGCCCATCTTCCCACAAAAGGACTCTTTCACTCAGCTGCCTGGTTTCCTCTTATAAGCCAACTCTGAATTTCATCAGCTGAAGTCAATCCAATCTTTCCTGAGTCCTTTTAACTTTCTCCTGGGAGTCTACCTAAAGTTATTTTTACCAAGAGGAGATAGTTATCATTCAGAGCAAGAAAATAGAGCAAAGAATAGATTGTCCACAGACTTCACATACTTTTTATGTTTTAAGCCTTTAATTTTTTTTTGTTTGTGTTTTTTTTTTTTTCAATGTAGCAGCCACATTCCTAAGAGAGGCTCACCAGGGTAGGTGATGTCTTTGCTCTGGGAGATAAGTGAAGGTGTATCCTAGCAATCAAGTCACATGGCAGGGCCTTTCAGCCACTTTCCTTCCTCCTTTGTGGTTTCCATGTAGGCAGAAAATCTGAAGTCTTTGAATGGATGGGTAAGATCATATTGCATTTAGTTGCAAAACTTACAGGTAGAGTAAATTGATAGAAATGAATAGAATCCCTGAGAACGATATTTAATTCAGGCAAGATTCTTTAGATAAGACAAGGAAAGGCCCAAAGACCCTAGCAAAAAGAAATGTTGATTGACCGATATAGGGATAGGCGTCATCATCCTATACATCACAGAATCATGGCACTGAAACACTGCAAGGTCAGTACCTCCTGACCCCTCCTCCCACTACCAAGACCATCAAGCAAGATCATACGTAAGTATCCAAGTCAGATGACTCACCTAACCTTTTAAATTTGTAAACTCTCTCAAAGAGAGTCCACACTTCTATTTACAACCCACCTTCATCAAGAGGCTCTTTAGTTCCTCTTCACTTTCTGCCATTAGGGTGGTGTCATCTGCATGTTTGAAGTTATTGATATTTCTCTTGGCAATCTTGATCACAGCTCAAGCTTCATCCAGCCTGGCATTTCACATGATATACTTCGCATGTAAGTTAAATAAGCAGGGTGACAATATACAGCCTTGATGTACTCCTTTCCCAATTTGGAACCAGTCTGTTGTTCCATATCTGGTTCTAACTGTTGCTTCTTGACCTGCATACAGGTTTCTCAGGAGGCAGGTAAGGTGGTCTGGTATTCCCATCTGTTTAAGAATTTTCCACAGTTTGTTGTGATCCACACAGTCAAAGGTTTTAGCCTAGTCAATAAAGCAGAAGTAAATGTCTTTCTGGAATTCCCTTGCTTTTTCTGTGATTCAATGGATGTTGGCAATTTGATCTCTGGTTCCTCTGCCTCTTCTAAATCCAGCTTATACATCTGGAATTTCTCAGTTCATGTACTAGTTTAAAGGACTTTGAGCATTACCTTGCTAGCATATGAAATGAGTGCAAGTGTGGTAGTTTGAACATTCTTTGGATGTATATATTTGTTTTTATGTTCCTTGACGTCCAAAATACTGAATATTCTACCTTTCTTACCATTCCATTATCTCCTTCATTAGACCCTCTTACTTCTTCACTCTGCCTTCTGTCAAATGTAAAAAGTACCATGACTTTAAATCACATATCTACATGAATAATCTCCAGATTCACCTCCAACCCTAACTTCCCTCTCTGCTCCCTTTTCTAATTGTCTAATGGATAACTCCTTTGGTTGTCAAATTCAATCAAATTAATTGTCACGAGCATAAATAGAAATAAATAAAAATATTCTTTCCCCCCAAAGCTGATTTCTACCATTTATGTTCACATAGCAGCCATCCTTTTGATTATCAAGGTTCAGAGCCTTCATCAAGTTTTTTTCTCTTGCTAATGCAAATTCTTGCTAATTTGGGGCATTTTAGCCACCATAATATCTTTCATGTCTATTCCTTCTTTTCCTTCCTTGCTTAGCATCGTTAGGCCTTCAGGACTTTTGACCTGAATTATTACAATGGCCTTTTAAGGAATCTTCCTGCTTCTTAGTGAACATATTCTTGTCCATCTTCTATACTTCAGTTTGGAATGCAAAGATCTGATCAGAACACTCTTGTACCTATAAAATCCTTCAGGACTTCCAGTATAGGCAAGGCAACATAAATTTATCATTCTCTTTTTTTCCTAGAAAGCTTCAAAAATCAATAATGAAAGAGGAAGAAAACAATAAGGAAACTCCATTTTTGGTGAACTAGGAAAGATTCCAAAATATCTGTATATGTGGGACATCTGTGGGAGAAAAGGGTAAAAGCTGGGGTGAGAGAAACCAGCGGTGGCAGTCCTCAGAAAGCACCAACAAAATTGTAATTACTAGGTTTGAGGAACACCCTAAGGTACAAAGTTCTTTCCTTTGTCTAGAATAGAAAGTGTAAGAACGAGAGTGAGTTGGACAGTGGTAGGAGACTCTCCCGATCCTGATTTAGTACATATGAATTGAGGAGATGAGCCACATACAGAATTAATCAGATAACCTGAGGGAATTTTCCTTTAGTGAAGCTGGGAAGAAAACCTTCCAGCTGCAAATACTAACTAACCTTCAGTGCTACTCTGGACCTTTTATGACCCAACTCACTAAATGATAAACACAAAAAAGGAATTAGCATAAAGATAGATTCTAAGAAAAAAATAACAAAAGAGCAAAATGTGTTCACAGAAGACTAATTACTCTAAAAAAAAATGTTTTTGGGGAACAGATGAACATTATGAATAAATATTTTACCATGAACCCTAAAAAATTAAATCTCAATGAAGCACTTATCCATGAAGAAATACTTCAGAGCTGGAATACCAAAATTCAGGTGAGAGTAGGTGAGGTAGCAAGAGGAGATCAAGTGCTCAGGAGTGAAGTGGGGGGGCGGGGGTGGGAATAAAATGATCACAGAATTGCAGAAGAAATGGGAAACAGTACAAGATCAAATATACATTTTGAAAAACCTAGTGCTGAACACAAAGACTAGAAATGAGGGAAACAAAAATGAAATTAAATTAATAGAGTTAATTGGGATTAAAGAGAAGTTATAGAAGATAGATCCAACATAAACATAACTGGTGACTCCAGAGAAGAAAACCAAAATAATGGATCAAAACAAATACTTTGAAATATAATTACATAATTTAAAAATATAATTTAATAATTTTTATTAAAGAATTTTAAAACCCTGATCTGGATATTGAAAGGGCCACTTTATGCCAGGGGGGAAAAAATTGGACTCAGAATCTTCAACACCCACACTTAAAATCCTAGTAAAGTGACTGAACTTCAAAGAAAAATAAAAGCTACTTTGGGTCTCCAGGAAAAATAATCAAGTCTTTTATGAGGTGAAAATCAAGCTGGCTTCAGACCTTCTTTCAGTATCATTCAATGCCAGGAGACAACAGGGGAACAGATTTTATATTGAACCGATGTCATTCAACTGTAATGACTACTAAAAAAACAAAACAGTCTAGAACTTTGGAAATACTTTTCTCTCAAATTCCTCTTCAAAAAAATATTAGAGAATTCAAGCTACCAACCAAGAGATGTTTGGTTGGTAAAATCACTGTGAGCATTGATACTAAATTCTAATAGAACTAAGATAAAAATAGGAATTTGAGTAACAGACAGGAATATAAATATTACTTCCATAACAAGGTAGAAATAATACAGCAACAAAAAAATTGAGTGAAGGAAAAAAGGATGAAGGTAGAATTGCTAGGCTTTTTGCCCAGTATAATATAATGTTCCTTTTGCCTAAGGAATATAGCTTAAGACACAACTCAAGTATTAGTAAAAAGAAATGTAATCGTATTTGACAGCACAGAGTATAACATAACCTAATATTCTAAGATTGGACGGTAGAGGAAAGGAAAGGGAGAGAAGGTGCATGTACACGCACTAATTTTATCATGATCACAATAGAGAACTAATGCATGCTGTCTAGAGAAACATAATGGCGAGCTCCACGGTAGATCAACTGAGTCAGAATTACCATTTAAACAAGATCCCTAGATGTATCATATGCATGTTAAAATCTGAGAATTGATACCATACCAAATTATCATAAACTTAGTGGCTTGAAATAGCAAAATTTACTCATAATTCTGGAGGCCAGAAGTCTAAAATTAAGATGTTAGCAGGGTTATATTCCTTCTAGAGGCTTCAGAGGAGAATCATGCCCTTGCCTTTTTCAGCTTCCAGAGGCTGTCTTCATTCCTTTACTTGTGGTTCTTGCCTGGCATCAATCTTACATCAATCCAACTTGTTGCTTTCGTCTTCACATATCCTGCTACTACTTTGATCCCCTTGTGTTCCTCTTATAAGAACTCTTGTGATTATATTGCGTTAGGCCCACCAGATAATCCAGGACAATCTCCCCATCTCAAAATCTTAACTTAATCACAGCTACAAAATTCATCTGCCATATAAAGTAACAGCTTCACTGGTTCCCAGGATCAGGACATTGACATCTTTAAGAGGTGAGGGCACCGTCAGCCTACCACAAACTCCATTTGTTCAAGTCTCCTTCATCCATCCCCTCTCTCAGCAAATTCTACTTCCTCCTTAAGGTGGCTCTGACTCAACTGACAACAAGTGCCCTGGACCTACTTGTATAGATTTCACAGCACTTACCGCCGTGTCCTTTGATATAGTGATTTGCATATTGGTCATATCTGTCCTTTTTTCTCATTCTACCTTCATTCTTATTAGATTGCAGTTTCCTTGAGGGAAGAGTTTGGGTACATGCTTCCATTCCCACTCGCTACTGAAGGTACACAGCTGATTTCATCAAGGACTTCTTAATCGACAAATCCAGTGCTCACTTTTGGGTTCATTTATTCATTCAACAAATAGTCATTCAACATCTATTATGTGCCAAGCCCTGTTCTGAACTCTGAGAATACAACAGTGAATAAAGGAGGCGCAGTCCCTGACCTCCTATAGACATCTTGGTAAAGGAAATAAGTACCAGACTAATAGATACATAAGCTGGTTCCCAGTAATGAGAAGAATTATGGAAAAGGAAGGCCAGTCTTTTTCACTTGCCCTCTTTGCCACCTCTGCCCTATTGACCATTCCCTCTTTCTTGAGAACCTCTCTTCCATAGTTTAGGACACTGTCACCACTAGTTCTCTTCCTATCCTTCTGGGGGGGTTTGTTTTATTTTGTGCTTCTTTCTAAAAAGTTGCTGTACTTTCATACTTTTTAAGTATTACTGTTATTCATTTACCCATCCTCTGCACTCTTCTTGTCACCTTCATGCTGCTGGTGCTGCTGCTGCTGCTAAGTCGCTTCAGTCGTGTCCGACTCTGTGCGACCCCATAGACGGCAGCCCACCAGGCTCCCCCGTCCCTGGGATTCTCCAGGCAAGAACACTGGAGTGGGCTGCCATTTCCTTCTCCAATGCATGAAAGTGAAAAGTGAAAGTGAAGTCGCTCAGTCGTGTCCAACTCTTGGCGACCCCATGGCCTGTAGCCTACCAGGCTCCTCCGTCCATGGGATTTTCCAGGCAAGAGTACTGGAGTGGGGTGCCATTGCCTTCTCCGCACCTTCGTGCTAATATTCCCCAATTCTCTTTCTCCAGGCCTGACCCTTGCCCTGCCCCAGACCTCAATATCTAGTGGCCTCTGATCATTTCCCCCTGGATATACCACAGGCATTTTAAGCTCAACATATACAAGAATGGATTTTTCTGCCCCCAAATGCTTGTGTTAATCTTGCATTGCCAATCTCAGTTGGGCTTCCAAGCTGGAGACAAGGTGATCACCTTTTACTTCTCTTTCTCTCTTGCCTCCCACTTTAAATTTCACCAAAGCCTATCAGTTTTGCTTTCTAAATTTCCCTCCATCAAAGATGCCTCTTCAGATTCTCATTATACCTTTCCTAGAATATTGCAAAACTTTCCTAACAGCCTCTCTTCGCTCTATCCCAATGCTCTTCCAATCCATTCTTCACACTTCTCCCAAAGTGATTTTCCTAAGACATAAATCGTACTGCGTTGTTTCTGATACAGAGTCCTCCCGTGGTTTCTGTATGACTTAAGGATAAAACAAAACTCCATATCATTTATAAGTCCTCCTATTCTAGCTCCATCTTTCTCTGCTTCTAACTTATACTATACCCCAAACGTTGAATCTTCAGTGTCTTCCCATCAATTTTCCAAATTCACTGAGCTATTTAACTCCCCAGTCTTTGCATACGCTATTCCCTTGGCTAGAACACCTTTCCTCATCTCATTTGTTCTAGTGAACTAATCCCCTAAAACCACATGTGGCCATTAATCATGCATTTAAATCCTCCCTGATCACCTGAAAAAAGAGGAAATAATAAAACCATATTTTAATTCTTATACTTGCTTGTATTCATTTCTACAGCAGGGCCTTTGCACTTGATGTTTCCTCTTCCTAGAATGTCTCCCCCAGCCCCTGCCCATTCTTCATATGATGGCTTTTTCTAATCATTTAGGTCTTTGTTCAAGTATTATTACTCTCAGGCAAGTCTCCTGTTCACTCATTTTAACAGAGCAGCTCCACCACCCTGATCATTATCAGTACCGTCCTTAGACCTGTGTTTTAAAGGGCCTTCTCCATGGTCACCTGGGATCCAGCACCAACCAGGGCTGCAGTATGATAGGCAGGAGCGGGAGAGAGGGTGGGCACTGAGCCCATACCAGACCTGCATAGACCCCAGACCAATTTCAATACTTCAGGGCATTTTTGAAACTTCTATTTCTTACACAGGGTCAATCAGATGCCCCAAAGAACTCTCAGAGTTGTGCTATGAAGTATCCAATGGCTCCATGTCCAGCCCTGGTTTCAGGAGGGCAGCCTAGCCAGCAGATCACTCCAGCTGACTGGTACACTACTTTTGTCCTGGGGTCATGTGAAATGGGTCACCTGAATGGTACTGCCACATTTATTTGGAATAACTCAAACTTTTTATGTATACATAGGTCCCATATAACCTGGGAATCACACTGTTCCTTCATAGCACTTATACATTCTGAAAGTATACTGTTTAACAGTTTGTTTATTTATCTATTTTCTGAGTGTTACACCTCCAGTAGTAAAAGTAAGTAGAAAAGAGTGACCTTAGCTATTTGTTCACTATCAAACATTCAGTGCTAAACAGTCTCTGGCACCAAAGTTATTCGGTAAATATCTGTTGAGCAGGTAAGTGTATGATGGCATTAAATAGGGTATTTAACTATAGACTTCTCTTCATCTCTAGAATATAGGCTCTTGGGATGAAGAATTTTGTCTTATTCACCTTGGTCTTCATACTGGCATAGTGGTTGCCATATGTGAAGGCATGAAGTCAGTATCTTTGAATGCATAAATAAATGAATAAGCAAACGAATGAGTGAATGAATGATGATGTGTTATTTAGACTCGAGGTTCTTAACCTTGTCTTCACAGTTCTAATGTGTAGATAAGGATAAGAACCTCTAGTTCTTAAAAGCTCTTTTAAAACTTTTAAAAACTGCGATGCCCAGGGCCAGTTAAATCAGAGTCTCTGAGGAGGCATCACAGGCATGATTCCTTAAAACTCTCCAGAAAATTTCAGTGTACAACCACGGTTGAGATTAGAGTGACCAGCCATCCAGGTTTGTGCAGGACTAAGGCATCTCCCAGGATGTAGAAATTTCTGTGACAGTACCAGGCAAACTAGGATGGTTGGTTACCCTAGTTGAGAACCACTGATCCAAACTGTCATGTAGGACTGTTCCTGAGTGATATATTTTCAATTTTTGAAGTCAAGACTCATCAGTTTCATGCTTTCATTTGACACTTATCCAATTACATTCAGGCAGCTTATGTTGACCTCAATGACTGCTTCCTGCTATGTGTTCTTCTTCAGATTTGTGTGACTACTATTGACTTGGGTGACATACAAATGGCAAAGGAAATGATTAAACCATTACAGCAGGTCAGCAAGGGCCAACAGAGCAGCTAAGCTTCCTTACCTGGAGGTAGCATGAAGTGCTGCTTTTCCAAATGCAATTCCAATGAGCCTTCACTTTTTATTCTCCTTCAAAATATTGACAGTACATTCTGACATATTCCTATTTATTGCTTATTTATGTCAGTTACCCTGGTATGAGCTTACAGTTCCTGCCATTGTCTGAGGAGACAAGAAATACTTTTCTTAATGGAAAAAATCCCTATGTAAATTGAATTAATATTAATCAGTCCAATTAGTATAATTCCTAATTAATTTAGTACAAGTATGTGATTTCTACTGAACCCATCAATGTCTGGACAGCAGAATCAGAAATACCCTTTGACTTGTGAAGGGAACACAGCACCAAAGCTCTCTAGGGCCTTGTTATTCAAAGGGTGGCCCTAGATCAGCAGCATCACCTGGGAGCTAATTAGAAATCAGAAACTCGTGTCCCACCCCCAGACCTACTAAATCAGAATCTTTAGAGGTGGGGCCCAAGAATCTGTGTTTTAAAAAGCTCTCCAGTTTATTGTATGCATGATCAAATTTGAGAAGGGCTCATCTAGAGAACACTTGCCTAGTTCTTCACATCATTATCTCAAAGCCCAGAGGGAAGAGGTCAGGGTAAGCAGGGAAAAGAAGCATGTAGCATAGTTTTCCCAAAATTCTGCTGCACATTGAAAATACCTGGAGAACTTAAAAATTATCAGCACCTAGTTTGCCACGCAAGGCACTATGATATCATTGGTTTGGGGTGTGACCTAGGCAGCGGGATGGTTTAAAAGATTCACATGTGATCCTAATGTACAGCAGAGACTGGGAATCACTGATACAGCAGCCATATCCCCAGCTTCTTGCTTTGGGCTTCTGCTGCCAAAGAACCCAGAGGAATGGGCAACATCAGCATTTTCTGTCCCTCCTTCCTTCACAAACATCAGAATCAGCAGTGACTCTGAATCTCACCCCTGGCATTATGAATGTTTATTCTGTTTCCTCTCTGTTGGTAGTTGTTTGATCTTTAACTTCTCTGGACCTCAGTATCATCTGTCAAATGGAGACAGTAAGACCCAATTCCAAGGATTATTTGGGACTTTACATATGATAACATGTGAATGTGCCAAATTTGCAATCCAAAATATCTGAGCCAGGTGAGAGTGTTATCTCTTTATGCTGCTCCCTTGATGGTACAGGAGGACATCCAGCAGCATGAAGTCGGGAGCATGTTTAGGGATGTCTCATGCCCAACACACCAAAGATATCAATGAATTGAAATAACCCTGTTTGCATGTGAGTTCATTTATATGATCTCATTTCAGTCTCACATCTCAGCTGGGTAAACAGGATAACTCTTATTGTCCCTATTTACAAACGATAAAACAATGGTTTAGAGAGGTCCAGTGCCACACAGCAGCAAACAGCAGACTCAGATCCTCTGACTATAACCCAGTGTTCTCTCCACCGAACCATCCTCAGTCTCACATCCAGCTGCTTGGCAGTTTGCATTTTTGGACAGGGTGCATTGACCTAGACCAGCTCTGTCGCAGTAGACCATTGCTGTGATGCTGGAACTGTTCTGTATCTGCACACTCCAATTCAAAGGCCACCAGCACACGTGGCTACTGAGCATTTTAAGTGTGGCTAGGATGGGTGAGGAGTTAAGGTTTTAATTTTACTTAATTTTAATTAATTTAGATTAGTCACGTATAGGGGCTTCCCTGGTGGTTCAGGGGTTAAGAATCTGCCTTACAATGCAAGGGACACTAGTTCAACCCCTGATCTGGGAAGATCCCTATGCCTAAGTGCACCTAAGCCTGTGAGCCGCAACTACTGAGGCTGGGTGCCGAAAGCCCCATGCCCCACAATAAAAGAAACACCAGAGTGAGAAGCCCATGCACTGCAACAAAGACCTAACACAACCAAACATAAAATAAACTCGCTAAGTCACTTCAGTCGTGTCTGACTCTTTGTGACCCCATGGACTGTAGCCTGCCAGGCTTCTCTGTCCATGAGATTCTCCAGGCCAGAAAATTGGAGTGGGTTGCCATTTCCTTCTCCAGGGGATCTTCCTGACCCAGGGATCAAATCCATGTCTCTTATGTCTCCTGCACTGGCAGGCAGGTTCTTAGCACCACCTGGAAGCTCTATAAAAAAATAAGTAAATCTAAAAATAAAAAGTCGCCTGTACTTAGTGCAGCTCTAGTGACAGAGCATGGAGAAAAATGGGAAACTGAGAAGTTATTCAGTGGTTTATACTCACAAATCAAAGTAAACCTCAGCCACTTTTTTGCCTTTCTCTTAAAAGATCTTAACTCTTTTTCAGTAGAGTGTTAAAGCTGGCTCACTTGTTGGTGAGGGCACCATCACGATGCAATATACAATTCAAATCCTTGAAACCTGTGATTGGCCAGCAGAAACAACGTATATTGTAGAGCAACGCTTCTCAAACATCAACATGCACAGCAATCACCTGCGATCTTGTTGAGTACAGATTCTTATTTAGTAGGTTGGGTGGGGCCTGAGGTTCTGCATCTCTAACAAGCGCCCAGGTGATGCGGCTGCTGCTGCCCCAGGGGCCACACCTTGACTAGAAAAACTGTAGAGCAGCGATCAGGTTAATAGTGTCTTCCTTACCCCTGGGGGCATTTTTGATTGTCATGACTTGGTGGCAGAGGTGATATTGGCATCTGTTGGGTTAAGTCCAGAGATGGAACTAAATATTCTACAACGCATAAGACAGTATAATTATCCTGCTCAAATTGGCAATACTGCCAAGTTTGAGAACCCGCGCTGTAGAGCCAGGTCTACTTTTCGGGAAGAGGAGGTGGATTGGAGAGTGTTGGAGCAGGTCTTCTTGGTGTAACAACTGACTGTGTTCTCACTCTCTTCTGCTTTTGTGTATGCAGGAGCCAACGCCTCAGCCCCAGACCAACTGAGCCTAGCTTTAGCCTGGAACAGAGTCGACATCGCCCGCAGCCAGATCTTTATTTATGGGCAACAGTGGCCGGTAGAGTATATGTCATCACCCCTGAAAAGCACGCTTGCTTGGGCAAGGGTATTTGTTTAAGGTATCTCTGAGAGCGACTCCAGAAACCACTGCTTTCTCTTTAAGGTAGAAATAGTCCTTTGTAGCTGTCCTCGGCTCCCTTTCTCATATTTAGGAAAACACTGCCACCTGGTGGTACAACACCAAATGTTCCAAACATTTCCATCTCTCTCTCAAGGCCTTTGGTAGCAATGTTTAGCTGCAACTAATGCTATTTCTTTTATATGCCTGAAAATACATGTATGAAACAAAATTGTATTAATTAAAATTAAGAAAGGAGTGGAATTAGCAGTTTGTTTCGGGTTGTCCTGGAGGTTGCTGCTGCCGCGTGATGGCACCCCAGGCTGGTGTGGGACCGGGTCACACGACAGGATGCAGAATTTGCAGGCTTCCACGTGCAGGTGCCATCTGCTCCTGGAGGCTGAGCACAGGTCCTCCCTGTACCCAAGAACAACAGAGAGGCAACCAAAGCTTTATATAACCGTTCTTGGTTTGTTTCCCTCAATTGGGTCTACCAAAAATAAAAACTTGGAAAATTGGCCATTGGCTGGTGTATGCCTGTATCCCCAGGAGACAGCCAGCAGTCTGGAATTCGATTTCTGTGCCTGGAATCACTGAAGGAAAACACCCCATGTACAGGTCTTTTTCAACCCTCTCTGTCCCAGAGAGCTTCTGCCTGGGATTGAAACCCTCTGGCTTCCTTTAGTGCCAGTGGATTACTAGTGTAGAAAGATTTGTCACAGAGTCTCTGAGAAATTTTGTGAAAGAAATTAAATAAAACCCTAGTAAACAGACCAAATGACCTAAATAGTTACTGGGTCTCCCTGTAGAAATGGGCAAGATGGAGGCAAGGTAATGATGCTCAACTAAAAAAAGAAAAAGAGAAAAAGCAGTCTACTTTCTGGCCTGTTTATTAGATCCCTCTTCTTAAGTCAGTCAGGAATCTAATTTAGAGCCTAAGTCGTGAAGTCGCTCAGTTATGTCCAACTCTTTGTGACCCAAGGAATTTAGAGCCTAAGGAAGATGAAAATGAAGATAGCAAAATACTCACTTTGGCACTTTAGTGTTTTTGTAGAAGTTTGGTTAGAGAGTTGGAAGAGGAAAAGCCTTGTAAACCCTGAACCTTCTCAGAATCTAGAACAAAGAAGAGGTTTAGAGGGGAGAAAATAGCTTTTAGAACTAGACAGCCCTGTGTTTTGTTTGCAAAGACAAGCCCCAAAATACAGGAGAGTGTGGGTGTCCCAAAAGTGAAATTGAGATACTCTTGCTAGCATGTCCTTGGAGGTGCTAAAGGTTTACCAGATGTCAAAGACATCCATTTCTAAAGTTTTCAGGAAAATGCCAAAAAATTTTATCTTTAGACCTTAGGGCAGACTAACTCAGTGACTTGATTTGCAGGTGGGGTCTCTGGAGCAAGCCATGTTGGATGCCTTAGTTCTGGACAGAGTGGATTTTGTGAAATTACTTATAGAGAATGGAGTAAGCATGCATCGTTTTCTCACCATCTCCAGACTAGAGGAATTGTACAATACGGTAGGACCAAGCTAAGGCACTTTTTATTTTCTCTAATTTTTTTGTTTTACCTTCTCCTGCCCCCAACATGAATGTGAGTCCCTGCCTTCCCCTCCAAATGCATGGATCATTTTTCACAAATGCTCCCTTAGACAGCAAACACCAAGTCACCAGAAATCCACTTGTTTTAACTGCTCAGTTGTCAGGATCTAAGAGGCAGAAAGTTACGTGATCACCAAAAGGTAATGTTCTCAGGTCCTTATGCAAAACTACAAGGCTCTGGAAATTAGAACATACTTTGTTCTGTAAACCCACAGTGTGTGAGACAATGAGCAGAGCAGGACTGATTTAACTCCAACCATCAAAGGAGGCCAGTTAACTATCCTGCACCATCTTGTTATCCTCAGCACTATGAAGTTCATTCACTGCAGTATAACAGGATAAAATGTAAAAATTTCTTGTTTGGAGTTACCCAGGAAGATTTTTTTGCTTTGTTTTTATAACAATTTGTTAATTCATTCACTGTGGATATCAAGAAGTAATCAAAAGAAAAACTGCTATTTATGAAGTTTTTGAGAGTATTCAGTGAGTTAAGTACATCAGCTCTGAGCTGATGCTCAGAAAAATCCAATGAAGTTTAAAGAATATTGTTTCTCTCCATTTTATAGATGAAGAAACTGAGGCCAAGAAGAGAATTGGCTTATTCAAGATTCAAAGTTTCTAAGTAAACAAAGGAGCCAGTATTGAACCAAAACGTCTTTCTCAGAGACCCTCATTTGTCACAGTGTTCCTTTGTCCCACCACCCTCAGCACTAATGAGATGGAGCTTATTGACCTCTCCCCAGCCAGAAGCAGGGATTAGCAGCTGCCAGCCTGGCTCTATAAGATTCCCACTGCGGGAAGCAGAAAACAACTTAGCAGAGTGGCCCCACACTTCTGTTTTCTCTACAGTATTTTTTCAGTTCAGCACACTAAGGCTTTCAGTAATAATGGGCCAAAATGGCAGTGTGGAAGACCTAGCCTTTGTTCCTCCACAAAGATCAGCAATTAGACAGCTATTCACAACAAAGACAGCTCTAGGAGAGCTCAGGAGTCCAATTAAGAAAACTTCAGCAAAACAGTGGAACCAAAAAAAAAAAAAAAATCTGAAAATAACCACACAAAAAAGAGAAGAACAGCTTCTTTGTGCCTGTATCACCCTGTCCCCTGAGGCTGGCGCTGCTTGGTGCCAAGAGGAAGCTCCTCAGCTAGAAGGAGTCCCCCCTCTGGAAAAGAGACTGGTGAGCCTTTCAGAGCACCGCACAAAGGATTCACCCTACCCAGAGACCTGCAAATCTGAGACATTCTGTGATGGCCGGGAACACGGTGTCAGCCAGGCTGACAGCTGAGTGACCACAGTTCCCAGTGACCTACTCTGTAGAGGACCCTGGCAGCTTTCACTACTAAAGAAACCAATGGCCAGCAAAGCCTCCAGAGAACCCTTGCAGATTTCACTGGTTTTTGCTCTACAAATATTTGCATTCACAGACACCAGTCACCTGAGCCCCTCACCACACCCTCCCCTCTCAACCCTGTTGGATCCTGGGGTCCACCCCAGTGGCCAGCCCAGGCCTCTGTGGCTACATAATTTTAAGAACCCAGCCTAGACC
>NW_011495030.1:1188294-1254346 GCF_000754665.1 Bison bison bison
TAGACCCCCACAACTGTCCCCCACTACTGTGCACACTGTGAAAGCTAGCACCTCCAGCCAGGTACCCACACATGGCTGGGCTGACAGCCAGCACCAGGGCCATGGAAGTACAAGACCCTAAAACTATAAGACCCTGCAGCCACACAAGTGCACACCAGCAGCCAAGGCTGCATGTGGGCCCGGATTCAGACCTATCTCCTGACACTCACCTGCATCACTAGGCTCATCTGCAGCTGGCCCCTCCAGCTGCGCACCTGCACGTCCCAACCCTGCCCCCTTCACTGGCCTCTACTCCCACGCACACAGCCATGGGGAGACCCTGCAGCTCCAGGGGTGCATGCCAACAGTCAGAGCCTCTAAGGCTGCTTGTGGGCCCAGCTCCCTCCCTATCTTCTGTTACTGGCCTGCATACTAGGATTGCTTTCAAAGAGCTTCTTAGCTGTGCCCCTGTATCCCACTGGCCAGACTTCTGTCCCTGGCCTACACTGGTCTACATGCACTCACGGTAACACCCTGCAGCCACAGTAATGCACGCTGACAGCCAGGGCCCTGCATCTGCCAACGCACCTGCAGTTGGCCCCAGCCCTTGCTGTTAGCCCAGGCTTCTGACACTGCATGTATGTTTGCAACTGGCTCCCACCATTATACAGGCACCTGCAGCTGGTCCCTGCAGCCAAATGTGCGCACATACCACTGACTCCAGCCTCCACTGCTACCTGTTTTGGCCCCTAGCTACTAGACCTGTTGAAAAGCCCAGCAGCCCTTGCAGCCTTGCAGAAACACAAGAATAAACAGTCTGAAGTTAGGAAAAGGGAGGAGATAACACAGGGCAGAAATAAATGAAAGAGACTAGAAAAGCAATTTAAGAGATCAATGAAACAAAGAGTTTATATTTTGAAAAGATAAGCAAAATTGATAATACTTTCGCTAGAATTACCAAGAAAAAAAGAAGACTCAAATAAAATTATAAATGAAAGAGAACACATTACAATTGATACCACACAGACACAAAGAATCACAAGAGACTACTATGGACAATTATAGGCCAACAAATAGGACAACGTAGAAGAAAGGGATAAATTCCTAGAAACATACAACCTACTAAGTCCAAGTCACCAAAAAAATGGAAAACTTGAACAGATCAGTAATAAATAACGAGATTGAATCAGGAATCAAAACCCTCCCAACAAAAAAAGCAGAGGACCAGATGGCTTCACAGGTGACTTCTACCAAACATTTAAAGAATTAACTCCAATTATTTTCCAATTCTTCAAAAAATGAAGAGGAAGGAATGCTCCCAAACTTAGTTTATGTGGCCAGCATTACCATAATGGCAAAGCCAGATAAGGACACTGCAAGAAAAGAAAACTACAGGTCAATATCTCTGATGAATATAGATGCAAAACTTCTCAACAAAATACTAGCAAACCAGATTGAAGCACATTAAAAAGATCATCTACCATGAACAAGTGGGATTCGTCCCTAGGTGCAAGGATGGTTCAACAAATACAGATTAATAAACGTGATACATTACATTAACAGAAAGAAATATAAAAACCATATGATCATCTCCATAGATACAGAAAATATATTCGACAGAATTCAACACCTTTTCATGGTAAAAACTCTTAACAAATTGAGTATGAAAGTAATACACCTCAACATTTTAAAGGCCATATACGACAAACCCATATATGCCTTTGAAATTGAGGCTTTTGATCTGTGGTGCTGAGGAAGACCATTGAGAGTCCCTTGGACTACAGGCAGATCAAACCAGTCAATCGTAAAGGAAATCACTCCTGATTTGGACTGATTGGACGTCCAATCAGTCCTGACTGGAAGGACTGATGCTGAAGCTGAAACTCCGATACTTTGGCCACCTGATGCAAAGAACTGACTCACTAGAAAAGATCCTGATTCTGGGAAAGATTGAAGGCAGGAGGAGAAGGAGAAGGGGACAACAGAGGATAAGGTGGTTGGATGGCATCACCAACTCAGTGGACATGAGTTTGAGCAAGCACCAGGAGTTGATGGATAGGGAAGTCTGGCATTCTACAGTCCATGGGGTTTCAAAGAGTCAGACATGACTGAGCGACAGAACTGAGCTGAACCTCATACTCATTAGTGAAAGACCAAATGTTTTCCCTCTAAGATGAGGAACAAGACAATGGTGCCCACTCTTACCACTGCTATTCAACTTGGTACTGGAAGCCCTGACCAGAGAAATTAGGCCAAGAAAATAAAAAGAAATAAAAATTTTCATATAAATTGAAAAGAAGTAAAATTTCTCTGCTGATGACAGCATCTTGTATACAGAAAATCCTAAAGACTCCACAAAAAAAAAAAATGTTAGAACTAATAAATTCAGTAAAGTTCAGTGTACCAAATCCACATACAAAAACCAATTGTACTTACATACACTAACAGTGAACTATCTAAAAAAGAAAAAATAATTCTGTTTAGCATCAAAAACAATAAAATACTTAGGAATAAATTTAAAGAAGTGAAAGATCTATACATCAAAAACTGTAAGACACTGATAAAAGAAAGTGAAGGAGGCACAAATAAGTGGAAAGCTATTTCATGTTCATGAATTGGAAGTCTTAATATTGCTAAAATGTTCATACTACTAAAAACCATCTATAGATTCAATGTAATTGTGATGGCATTTTTCATAGAAAGAAAAAAAAAATCCTAAAATTTGCATGGAACCACAAAAGACCCTGAACAGCCAAAGCAGTCATGAGAAAGAAGAACAAAGGTGGAGACATCACATTTCTTGATTTCAAACTATATCACAAACATACAGTAATCAGAACAGTAATATTGGCATAAAAACAGACATATAGACCAATGAAACACAAACAAGAGCCCAGCAATAATCCCACGCATATACAGTTAACTAATATTAGACAAGGGAACCAAATGTAGAAAACAATATGGAGGTTCCTCAAAAAACCGGAGCTGAGGCATGGGGGAAATGAGGAAATACGGCCAAAGGGCACAAATGTTCAGTTACAAGATGAATGCATTTCAGGGATCTGATGTATAGCATGGTGACTGCACTTCACAGTACAGTGTTTTATATTTGAAACTTACTATGAGATTCAGGTCTTTAATGTTCTCACCATAACAACAACAAAATGATTACTGAGTTGAATATGTTAACTAACCTTATTGCCATAGACATTTCACAATATATCCAAGCATCAAATTATCACATTGTACACCTTAAATTTACATAATATTCAGTTCAGTTCAGTTCAGTCGTTCAGTCGTGTCCGACTCTTTGCGACCCCATGAATTGCAGCACGCCAGGCCTCCCTGTCCATCACCAACTCCTGGAGTTCACTCAAACTCACGTCCTTTGAGTCAGTGATGCCTTCCAGCCATCTCATCCTCTTGCCCCCAATCCCTCCCAGCATCAGGGTCTTTTCCAATGAGTCAACTCTTCGCATGAGGTGGCCAAAGTACTGGAGTTTCAGCTTTAGCATTATTCCTTCCAAAGAACACCCAGGACTGATCTCCTTTAGAATAGACTGGTGGATCTCCTTGCAGTCCAAGGGACTCTCAAGAGTCTTCTCCAGCACCACAGTTCAAAAGCATCAATTCTTCGGCGCTCAGCTTTCTTCACAGTCCAACTCTCACATCCATACATGACCACTGGAAAAACCATAGCCTTGACTAGACGGACCTTTGTTGGCAAAGTAATGTCTCTGCTACACAATGTTACATGTCAGGGAAATTGTGGAGGAAAGAATAATGGGGTTTTCAATAAAATAAAATACAGAATTGAATGGCCCTCATATGAACAGAGAATCAAGGGAGTAGGGTGATTTATTTCAACTACCGGAAAGAAGTAAGTAGGAAAGTTATAGATCAAGAAAGGCCAAGAGATTTCATCACTCCAGTCAATGATAATCAACTATCCCTAGAGTACTCTGTTATTTGGCAAAACTAATACAATTATGTAAAATTAAAAAAAAAAAATATATATATATATAGCTGTACAGCCCAAAACAGAAATAAATAGAATTTCAAAGTAAAAAAAAAAAAGAAAAGAAAAGGATTATGGGACAATGGATAGCCTCAGGGAAAGAATAGCTAACATTTATTGAGTGCTATAGTTATAGAAACACTTATAAACACTTCATCATTTAGTCCTAACAAAAACCCTACCAGATAAGTGGTATTATTATACTCACTTTAGAGATAATAAGACTGAGACACAGTTAAGCAGTTTGTCCATGGTCACCGCCGGTAAGCGGCAGGGCCAGATTTGGAGACAAGCATTCTGACTTCAAAGTTTGAAGGTTTAATCCCTACAGAATACTGCATTCCTCAGTGGAAAAAGAGTTCTGATGAGTATGTCTGCCTGAAGGGGCTAGTAGTCGAGGCAGTACACAGGGATTGTCTTGAATACTTGAATGTGTTCCAACAGTGCTTAAGGATTTACCATCACTGTTCAAGATCTTCCAACACAGTCACCAGATTTAGCAAATAAAAATATAGAATTCCCAGTTAGATGTGAATTTAAGAAAAACAACATAATTTTTAGTATGTCTCAATTATTGCATGAGACATACTCAAAATTATTTATTGTTATTGGTCAAAATGTACAAATTTCCAAGTTTATTTATAAAGTAAGTCATGATAATGTAATGTACAACACAGTGACTATAGTTAGTAATATTATATTGCATATTTGAAAGTTGCTAAGGGAGTAGATCTTTATGGTCCTTAGTACAAGAAAAAAATTGGGAATTATGTATGGTGACAGATACTAAAAAAACACTGTAATGATCATTTTGCCACATATGCAAATAACAAATCATTTACATTGTATGCCTGAAACTAATATGTTATATGTCAGTTATACCTCTATTTAAAAGGAAAAGATGAGAAAACATAAAAACAAAAGAAGTTGTAAATCAAAAGATTAAGAGATGTAGTTACATTTAAAACTTTTAATTTGATACATAAAAAATACGTGAATACAAAAGAGAACTACCAAATAGACCATCAATATGACAAAGAAAAAAACAGTTCAACATTAAGAATTAATAAAATGAATGAAAGTTAAAACAAATAAAAAGAAATTATTCATTGTCTATCTGGAATTCAGATTTAACTGGGCATCCTCTATTTCATCTGGAATTCCTATCCTGAAAGACAAGAGGATAGCAAACCACTTACTTCACTCTTACCTTAAGCAAACAAACATTTTTTTTTCACGCAATGGCAGAGTTGAATGTTGGGATGAAGACTGTATGGCCCACAAAGTCTAAGATATTAACCATCTGGCTGTTTACAGAAAAAGTCTGCCAAGCCCTGCCTTAGCCAGTTTCTCATTCATTATGTGTAATAAACAAGTTGTAATTGGCAGTGTGCCAAAGTATAATTCTAAAGCACTAAATTGGCCCTTGTGTCTCCCCCTGCTCCACAACTAACCTCTTGAATAATGTTTTGACCCAGCTGTCATCAGAGTTGATGGCCTGTTTTGCAAAGTTTGAACCTAGAACCTCAAATGCTTTTTCTTGAGGAGCCACAATCCCAAACCTGCCCCAGTGTTGGTTTAGAAAAGACAGGTACAACTGAGCAACTAGAACAAGGTTCATCTGATGAACTGCCCCTCCACCAGAAACCCTCCCTCCAGATCCTTCTTTCCTTGCCAATGAGAGCCCCTGCCTAGCAAAACCATTTGATTCTTCTTTATTGTTTTCAGAGACATGGGCCCTCAAACACATTGTACCACTTGGTCAGGGATGTCAAAAAGGTAAGAACCCTCTGGACTGCAGGTCGGAGGCTCTGTCTTGACTGCTTCCTGTGATTAGAAAGTGCCTGTTTTGCATGAGCTGCCGGAGTATTCCTGTCCCTCTCAGAAGCCCCTCATTTCTGGACATGGTGTGCGCGTTTGTCTTTTAACTCTGAGACATCTCTGCTTCTGATGCAGCTGCAGTTTTATTGCCAGTCTCTGTGATTTTAGATGCTTTCACTGGACATAATGCTTTGGGATAGTGGAACTCTAGGCTTTCCCCCCATGCTGTGTGGATTTATGCCATTACCTGTATTTTCCCATCTGCTCCTCACGTTTGCGGAGCTCATTTCCATGCCATCCAACTGACCATGAAAGGCGTATTTATTTACTCGCTCCTGATACAGTGTATCACTGCCACTTCTTAGCATGACACAGAGTATAAGCATAGCTCAAAAAGTCTCAGAAAACCAGAGACTACAACACAAATATACATTCCATTCTGTTAACACTTTATTTTCTCTAATATATTTTTTCACATTCATCATCCAGTTTGATGGGGGTGGGGGAAAGTCAATTGGTTTGGGTCTAGTAGGTTTATTCCCAATTTAGAAATGAGGTTGAAACACAAGGAGGTGAGAACTATTTTGAGTGGTTAGTAAGGAGCTAGAATTAGAACTCAGATCCTTTAATAATCATTATTATTATTATTAATTGGAGAAGGAAATGGCAACCCACTCCAGTACTCTTGCCTGGAAAATCCCATGGATGGAGAAGCCTGATAGGCTACAGTCCACGGTGTCACAAAGAGTCGGGCAAAGTAAAATGGTACCTAAGGTTTAGTGATGACTAAGTGTGTGACATTAATCTGAGCTTTCTATGTGTCTTATCTTATTTCATCTTCACAAAAATTATATGAAAGTAATTATTTTACTATTATTATTTTTATTATATAGTGTTATCCCCATTTATAGATGAAAAAATGAGGCATAGGGAGGTTACATTTAATCCTAACCAGGTGGTGGTTCTTTTGCCCTGTACAAACTCTTTCCAAGGTAGCTTCAATTCTGAACCCTTGGCCGGGTTCCCAGAAAATGACGTTTTCATTCCAAAAGTTAAAAATAGGCGGTGGGACTTCCCCTACCCCATATACATGCACAGACGCGCACACACACGTATACCCACCTACCAGTTGGTCACAATTCTTTGCCAAGTCCATAGGACATACTCAGAAAAATCTATAAAGTGAGGTTAAAAAATAAGAGTACCACTCCTTCATCTCATAGGAAGTCATAAACTAGAAGTACCCTTTAGGTGTCCTGTAGTCACTTACTAATTTTTCCTTTGAAAGGCCAAGCAAAGGCCCTGGGGCTACTTATAATATACTACTAACCAGTTGGACTTTGCTGGTAATGAGTAAAGGGTACAAAAAGCCTTCTTCTGATGGCCCTTAGAAACTTTCCTCTCACCTCCACACAATCCTACTGAAAAATTTCTCATCTGTGCGAGTGAGTGAAGCCTGTAGTTCCTTCAAAGCAAGGGAAATAGAGGCTGTGCCATCTGTACATTTTACCAATATCACACCTTTCCATGACTTGCCCCATTTCAAGCCATAAGCGTACCTGCCCTCAACAAACACATTTCTCTTTTCCTCAAGTCTTCCTATTTAGTTTAATTTATCTTGGCTTAAAATTGCCTGGAAACTAAATAGAGGGAAGTATCTCAGAAGATAAGGTGTATACACCCAGCATATATTCTTTGTCAAGGCACTTGTTGCTCATGTTCAATAAAATGTTTTGGTTTTTCTGAAATGATAAAAAGTAAAATATCCCCCTTATCTTAATCTAGTCTGTGTCCCTGAAGGAATTATGAGGCTCTCTGAAGAGACAGCTGTGCATTTGTCCTTCTGTCCCAGTCACTGGCCAGTCCAGGCCTTCAGAGTTGCTCATGTGCCTCCATCACCCAGTTTCTCAGTGTCTTGCTTGATTTTCAGAGATTTTTACAGTTAGGTTCTACTGAATCTAAATGATCAAAGCCTGTCCTAATAGGTTCTCTTCCTCTTTCTTTTTTCTGAAACCCTATTAACTGCCTCTTATATTTGCTTACATTTAGTAGAAGACATGTAGAGTGTTTTTAAAGTATGGTTTTATTTAACTTCTTAGCTAAAGGTGTACCTCAAAGATAATATAAACTCACTAGAAAGGACAGGATGGTAAGAATTTGGAAGGAAGGACTATCAGTTAAGAGCAGTTTTATTTCTTTTTCAAATGTGATCCCAATACCAGAGCAAGAATATTGTTATATAAGGATTCGTTTATTTACTAATTTGGTAATGGGGAAAAAATGATAACAGATCACTCAGGATAGTACTGAACTTACTTAGGAACAATTTTTCTTGAGAAAAAGAGACTGCCAGTGTGGCTGGGAGAAATGAAAGCCTTTGTCTAGTTTCTTCTCTTGGGAAGAAATAGGGACAGGAAATGCAGACTCCATTTATTTCTATGATAAAGGTGAGTGTCTGACTACTGGAGAGCAAGAATCACAATGGTAGTCAAAGGAGCTGGCAGTGTCTACATTCTATGGGTCAAAGGAGCTAAAAATGAGGTTTTTCTGTTTGTGTTTTTTTTAAGAAGTGAATGAGAAAGAAATTAATATTGGTGCACATCTTCTTCAGAAGGTTTCAGATGACTTCCAGAAATTTATGCCAATAAGATATGCAAAATCTACAAAGACGAGGTTTAAAATGCTAAGAAAATCTTGATCAGTTCAAACAATTTTCAAAATTAAGGAACATAATTAGCATATGTGTGTGCTTTACAATTATAGGACTTTATGTACATATTAGTTGATTTAATCTATTATGACAAAAAATTGATCAGTGATAAGTACAAAATGAATGCTGTTCAAAAGTTAGAAACACAGCTCAGATCTTACACATAATGTTTGGTAATCTGTCTATTAAATGTAAATAACACTTATGAACCCAGAGAATACATTTAGGAATTATCATACCATCACTAAGTTAACCAGGATATCTCCAAGTCCAAGTATCCTTTGAAATCAACAGAATTGAACATGGCGAATTTGAAGCTAGTTTCAAAATCTCAAATTACTTCTATCAAGAGAGCAATCTAAGAGTAGTGAAATAGAGTTAGTATTCCACATCAACCAGAAATTTAAAATGATACCAGCCAACCCAGTTCCCTGAGCCATTTTCGTGCATAATCCATTGGATGTATCAATGCTTTCATATTAAACCAGAGTGGCCTGAGTCTGTCTGCTTTTCCATGAAATCTAACTTGCATTTTAGTAGCTGTCTGCTCAATTTGTGCCTCTGTATGTTTTAAAGGTAGTTTTTCTTTCTTAAATTAAATGTACTAATACTTCAGATTACCTGAATTATCCCTCCCCATAAAGAAGGGTGATATTTGAACATTATATAGGAAGAGAGGTGAAATTGTGATAATAAAATTCATCTATATGGGAATCAAGACCCAGCGCTTTGGAGGTTTTTAAAGCAAAAGCATTTCAGACACACTGTGGTAAAGAAAGGACGTTTTCATAACTTCATCTGCTAAATTTATGCAAATTTACCAAAGCATTCTTAATTTTTAAAAGAATGGTTGCCCAGTCTACTGCCGTGCCACACACTGAGGGAGTGTCCTCTTTTCCCATGAATTTTCACCAGGATGGTCTTTTCCCCATTCTCCCTTAGTAAAGCTGACAAGCAGCTATCATTTTATACCTTGCATATATCAGAAGGAAACAGTCTTCTTTGAAGGCTTGTTATGAGTTTCAAAGAAAAAATTTTCCTAAACAGCTGAAATCTGATAGTGATATCATGAATTGACATCTGAAAAGCAGAGTGCATTTATAAAAGCATATCTAATAAATGAATTCAAATTATTATTTTAATTAAAAGACATCCTTAGGCATGGCACGGATTAAAATTTAGCTTCAGAGTCGTGGCTCATGGCATGAAAAAAGACATTTTCAAGTTGTCAAATTTACCTATCCATGGATCAAAACGTCTCTATTTTACTCTCTGGATCGAATTATTTGAATCCTGTGGCTTGCTATGTGTTGTTAAGGCACAGAGCAATGAAATGGGAAATAAGTGTTCAGGTTTTACCAGTTATCAAAGTAATTACCATAAAGGGGGAGCAGGGAATAACAGAAACAGCAGGTAGAATGAATATTACTCCAGGATATTGACTTCCTGTTTGAAAAGGAACCGAGCAAAGGAAGACTCCTCCAGAGGTTTTTGGACATTACCTGTGGAATACGAGGTGGCATTTTTTCTTTTTTTCAAAAAGGAAGTGGATGTTATGAGTACAACTGTATCCCTACGTAACCATTTACCCTCCCTTTTCTCTAAGCCTCTATCTCTACTAACCAAATTCCAGGGATTATTGGAAACTGCCTCAACTCTGCAAGCTCTGGACAGGTCTTTGCCCAGTGACCTGGCAGCAGAGATATAAGAGCAGCCTGCCAGGTAGTGATCAAACAACTGAACCTTTAGAAATAGAACCTTGAAGGAACTGTGTCCACATTGCCTGTTTTCAGAGCACAAACTGAACCAAGTACAGAGAGACCCCTCATTGCCTTGGGTTAGGTGACCATCGCCTTCTTGCGGTCAAACAGAATTCAGGCCAGTTCCTTTCAGGCCATCCCTCAAAGCTCAGTAACCTAGAATAGTCACAGAATCTTTTCTCCTGCTTCAGACCAGACTATACAAAAATCACTCTGAAATAATCAAGCTTTATATAAGAAGTCTTTAGGAAAAGTATATTCCATCACCTATTTTGGTAGTAAGTAAACCTATCAGCCCTTTATGAATTTGCATAAAATTCTGCAAAACATCACCAATGTTTATAGAACATTTGCAATGTTGCCCCTTAAAATTTTTTATTTATTTTGAATTTTACTATTATCTCTTTCCTGACAACCCATTCTTACATCTCAAAAGCGTAAATATCATCATTCAATATTGGTCTTCAGGCAATATTGATTCTTGTTCTTAGAATTCAAACTGATGTTCACACATGGTTTCTCAAAAGAAAATATATAGGTAGTAGGCTCACTATTACCCACATTTTAAATTCAGAAAATTGTTACAAGGTTTAAAAATAGGCACAAATTCATAGACTCACTATGATTGTTGTTCAGTCGCATTACAGTAAACCTTTGTTGTGGTGGGGCGGGGGTGGCGGGAGGTCCTGAAACCTGGCACTTGGGCATTACAGACCATAAAGGACAAGGAGTTCAGCCCCTTTTACTGGGAAGAAAACTGAGGCCTTGAGGGAAAGTGGATGATTTGTGAAGGATGGACAGAATTCAGAGCAGTTGACACGCAGCCAGTGCTCTTTCCCCTGCCAGCCTCACAGTGCCAAGGAAAATAGCACAGATGGGGTGAGCCTCCTCTGCAAGTCACCCATGTAGCAGCCAAATGCACAGGAGATGAGGCTGACCCACACATGCCCAAAGCAGCTCTGGGGCACTGCTAATAATAGCCTCGCATGACTGTCCAGTAAGAGCCAGACAATATGGAAACTGCAATCTTGTTAACCTGCCCAAAATAATGGATAAAAAGGGTTGCACAGGTAACATTCTTAAATTCAGTTTAGCACTTATAGAAAGGACAATACATGAAAAGTTACTATCTTAAATCTTTCCCTAAGTTCTGTTTTAAAGGAACCGGATGATTTGGTCTTTCTTGATAGCCTGAGGATAGCTAGAGCTTTCCCACCCAGGAATGACTGGGTGGGAATGTTACTGAGAATATAATACTGAAGAACCCCAAATTGAGACTTGATCCCAAATACATTGATTAATTTCAATGTTTTACTTATTCACGTTTTTACCCCTCCTCCCCAAAAATATCTTGAATGCCTACCATACACCAGGCATTGAGAATGTGAAGATAAATAAGACAATTAAAAGTAGGAAGTTATAAGTTTGATGGTAAGATATAGTTGGCCACCTCTGATTCTGAATCCCTTTCAGATGATTGCTCTTGCCCATAGGAAAGCTCAGTAAGGATAATTGAGACCCACCTTCATAAGCTAATTCCCTAGTGACAATGATTATCTTCGTACACTTTGAATTTCCCAATGCTGCTATGTAACCCCATCTGAACTTTATGTAGTAGACTCAGAATCACCTGGACAGCTCATAAAGTGCATAGCCTCTCATACTTGAAGCGAGACAGGGTCCAGACCTTTGCAGAGTCACCACATTTCCCCGGTGGTTCAGATGCCACAAGGCTAGAAAACTACCACGACTGTTATGAGCCATTTCCATGAAGCAGCAGGAATTTCACATAGCATCCTGAATGCATCCTCCATTAAAGACAAATCCCAAAGTGGATGCAGTCCTCCGGCCCCTCCAAAATAAATCTAAGAATACAGTGTGCCAGGCTTCCTGCACATGTGGCACCTCTTCCATTCATGGTACAGAGCACCAGGGAACTAAACCTTTCAGATAGTGAGATTTGATCAGCTGTACCCTTTGGAACTCACTGTGAGCTCAGAATTTCCCACAAACAGCTAATTCTTCCATCACCTAACAAAGCAAAGATTTTCCTCAGGCTACACAGAGGTCCCTTTTGAAGTAGAAACCAATAATGAGAAGATAATAATAATAACTCTTCTGTTTTTGCACCTATATGTATAACATTAAACTTACACTGTCGCTCTAGATCTTTAAGAAGCACTATTCTCTGAAAGAAAATATGAAAAACCTCTTTAATTTTGGAGAAATAAATATTCTATTGATAAAACTTCTTATTTCACCCTTCTTTCTTCTTTAAACAGAAGTGATGCTCATAAAAGTCTTTGTCATAACATCCATCATGCTCTCCTTTTATTAAAAAGGTGCCAATTTTTAAAAAATTGTTAATAGAAGTTTTGTATAAAGGATATTCAAGCTCTCAGCATATTTCACCTGATGCAGTCCCTGGTAATAACAACTACTTTCTGGAAGGAGTCTTCACTTAGTGAGCGTGAAGAAATAAATGATCAGCAAGAGGCCAGTAACAGGCCTGGGTCCGAGGCAGAGCAGTGAAGGGGTCTGGGGGAGCATCTGGGAACCTAGTTCCTTGGTGGCTGGGAGTGGTAGAATTTGCCATTTGTGTTTCTTTCTGCTACACTGGTGTTTTTTTCTCCCCAGCTGAAGACTTGAATAAATATTTTGATTTTCTGTTATTGCCGACGATTACTGCATCTTCTTATTTAACTTATGTCTTCTTTCCAAGCGAGAATATCCAGGTTTCGGTTGGATCTATTTTAAGGTGAATTGATTAACCAGCATAATAATACATTAATATGTTTCTTTTTAATTATTATTATTATTTTAGTCTAAAATAGTTACAGAACACATGAAGTAGAATCCCTAGTAAACCCCCTTGTCTCTTGGATGTGTGTGTGTTCCATTCTTCCCTGGTAGGGGAATCTGCCCCCAGACTACAGAATCAGCCTGATCGACATTGGCCTGGTGATCGAGTACCTGATGGGAGGGGCTTATCGCTGCAACTACACGCGCAAGCGCTTCCGGACGCTCTACCACAATCTCTTTGGCCCAAAGAGGGTGAGGCTGGCTCCAATTCCATTTCCTGGCTTCTGGGGAGGTCTAGGATGCAGTAGATTTGGAGTGTGGCTGCTTCCTTGTCTGCAAGGGGGAAATCAGATAAGAAGGCAGCTGTCCTGCCTCTTCTTCCCTCTGCCATCAAATCTGTTTAAAAAAGAAAAAAAATGTACTGAGTGTTACACTCTTTCTTTTTCTCACTAGATCCAATTCAAATCAGAAACTGGCATTGAAAGTGAACTTTTTTAGCTTTTATACATGCTGTGAATTGAGATGACATGCTCAACTTATAAATAAGTCTTTTGGTACATTAAAAAAAAAGTAATTTTTTCATTTAAAAAAGTAAACCTTAATGATTGGAGAATAGTAATTATATTCAAATAATCAGACGGTAAAGAATCCATCTGCAATGTGGGAGACCTGGACTCGATCCCTGGGTTGAGAAGATTCCCTAGAGCGGGGCACGGCAATCCACTCCACTATTCTTGCCTGGAGAATCCCCATGGACAGAGGAGCCTGGCCGGCTACAGTCCACAGGGTCACAAAGCGTCGGATACCACTGAGTGACTAAGCACAGCACACAGCACAATCTTATCTACTTTATCAGTGTTCAAGATTTTTGGTCTTGGGATCTATCCATACCTTTAAAATTATTGAGGACTCCCCCCCAGTGGTTTTTATCCATGTGAGTTCTATTTAGCTCTATAATTTGCTGAGACGCCTTCTCTTCCACCTTGGTCTGCACGTGTTTTGCACATTCCCAGTGTGACCAGCGGTGCTGCTATGTGTGCTTACACTTACCATGCCACTGAGTGCCCTTTGACCTCAACAAATGTCCCTCTGGCCCCATTCACCCTTGCTCTACTGGTCAGCAGCAAAGAGAGATAGCCAGCATGAATCATCTCAACATATAATATTTCTGAATAATACCCCAAGTCTCCATATTGCAGCGGTCTTTCAGAGGTTTGAGGAACACCTCATCGTTTGATTGAAAGTCTCATTGTTCACTCAAGTGCTTGATGTCTAGAAGATGTCGACCAAGCAGGATGGTTTTAGAAAGATGGAAAAAATCTTGGTCTATAAAAGAGATTATAAACCTGCAGGGTCTACCCTTTAGGCAATCTCATTATACCTCTCTAGTTTCCTAATTTTCTGTAATTCACCAAAGTCACTAAATTTGTAATTCTCTTAGAATTTCCATAAAGAGCTTCCCCTGTGGTGTTTTATTTAGTGAAATGAATAAATGCTATACAGTACAATAGATTTGTTCCATTACCTGTTTAAGATACATTAGGATTCTTTTCTTACCTCTATAAAGAAAGATCTAACTTTGTGCATAAAATTTTTTTAACAGCCCAAAGCCTTGAAACTGTTGGGAATGGAGGTAAGTGTTTGTTCAAATTATTAGTGTCAATTTTTTATTCTCTTTATTACATGTTTAAATATATATATGTTCATTCCAGTGGTAGGACTTAGTACATGATTCTAAAATAAGGAAGTGACATTTTTCCCGGTGACAAGGGGGTAGTCACAGTAGCTTTGAAAATTCTATCACGAGGTTATATTAGCATTGCAAACAAAAAAAATCATATTTGAAATACTAACTTGAAAACCAAGAAAGCATATAGGTTCCAGTAAGTGAAATCTACTCATTCATGGGTGCTTACAAATGGCAACAGACCCAAAGGCCAGAAATTCTTCACAAATGCATCTAATGAAGTATGCAGAAACTCGAGACAGAGTATCTGTCTCCCATCTTCTGTTCATGTGGTTATTACCCTATATCCAGTTGCAAGTATAGGATGTCCTTGTCCTTTCAGCAGAAAGGGTAATGCTGTCCATCACAAGGTACAAATGACCCTATCTGTAGAGGAAACGAATAGATGAAAGTTTTGTTTTGTTTTTTAAAAAGTCCATTGAGAAAGACTTGTTTAAAATTAAAGTCTAACACTGACATGTTCTCATAGGACTGTGCTTCTGCATTTATTATAGCTTGTTTTAAAGTTAGGCATGCATGAACTTGTGAGTTCTTTTAGAATAGAAGCTAGGATAGTTCATTTCTTTCTGTATCTATCCCAGGGCTGGGCTAGTAGCAGATACACAGGAACTATTTACTGAATTGATTGGATTCATTTCTAACTTCATCTCTATGCTTTTTCCCTAAAATTACAGGATGATGTTCCCTTGAGGCGAGGAAGAAAGACAACCAAGAAGCGTGAAGAAGAGGTGGACATTGACTTGGATGACCCTGAGATCAACCACTTCCCTTTCCCTTTTCATGAACTGATGGTGTGGGCCGTCCTGATGAAGCGGCAGAAGATGGCCCTGTTCTTCTGGCAGCATGGCGAGGAGGCCATGGCCAAGGCCCTGGTGGCCTGTAAGCTCTGCAAAGCCATGGCCCACGAGGCTTCTGAGAACGACATGGTAGATGACATCTCTCAGGAGCTGAACCACAACTCCAGGTTGGACAGTCCCACAAATGGGGTGGTCAGGGGAAGAGAAGGGAAGATGAGCCCCAAACACTGGTTGTCTGAGCTACCCAGTACTTTAAGAGGAGGCAGTATCAACCCAATGGTGCACACAGAAGATGGACACAGACAGTTAACATCTGTGGTACACAGTGCTAGATACAGAGGTACACACAGATGCATAGATTTCATTTCATCCTCTTAACTGCCCCAAGAGGTAAGTCCCCTTAAAATACATACTTTACACCTACAGAAAATGAGACTGAGAGTTTATGTAACTCGCCCAAGATCACACACTTGCGGTTAACAAGGCTTAACTATGAACTGAGGTCTGTTGCATTTAAGAAGATACACTGTACTCTGATTTGTGGATCTGCCTCACCCATCCGTATGCCTTGAATCTGGGGCCCTGAGTGCAGGGATCATGACTAATTTGACTTACACCCCCATTTCTAAACTCCATATCTGGCACACAGTAGATGCTTAATGGTGTTGGCTGGGTGAATGAATGAACAGACTAGACCCCATGAGGAACAACTAAACCACACACGGCTTGGCCATCGGGTTGCCACTTTCATCATCTAAGTCTCCAAGATCGCCAAAAGACAGCTCCTTATGCTCTCTCTTTCAGGGACTTTGGCCAGCTGGCCGTGGAGCTCCTGGACCAGTCCTACAAGCAGGATGAGCAGCTGGCCATGAAACTGCTGACGTATGAACTGAAGAACTGGAGCAATGCCACGTGCCTGCAGCTTGCGGTAGCTGCCAAGCACCGTGACTTCATCGCACACACGTGCAGCCAGATGTTGCTCACAGACATGTGGATGGGTCGGCTCCGGATGCGCAAGAACTCAGGCCTCAAGGTCGGTGCTCCCAGAAGGCTCTGTCGGCTATGAGGCCCAGGGGTTGGTGGGAGTTTTCCAAGCCAAATCTGCAGTGGTAGTAGGTGTCCTCTTAACTCAGGAGGGGACTTCTAAGCCCCACCTATGCATCAGAATCTTCTGTATAATTGGGCTTTTGTAAAGTATGGAAATGAGGGCCAACCCCAAATTCTGCTAAATCAGAACATCTAGGTAGGACTTCCTGCCAGTCCAGTGGTTAGGACTCCATGCTTCCACTGCAGGGGGCACCGGTTTGATCCCTTGTTGGAAAACTAAGATCCCACCTGCCGTGTGGCCAGACCAAGAGGAAAAAACAAAAAAAAAAGAGCCTCTAGAGATAGTATGCATAGACAGTAATATTTCTCAGAATACCCACAGGTGATAATCACACACCGGTACCATAGAAGGTACCATTTACTCTGTCACAAGCCATGCTACACCAGGAGACACTTACCTGGACAACCTTTTACCTCCATGCAAGCCTGAACACCTTGGCCCTCCCTTGGCACCAAGTCATAAAGAGACACTGGCTCCTATCAGCTAAACTTAAGACATTTTTTAAATGAAATAAAAATGAGATAGATTTATATGTAAAGATGCTGCCAGATAATCCTGATCTATTCTTCAGTGAAGAAAAACAAGTTGCAGACCAATATGTAGCCTGAGACCATATTTTGTTGTTTTTTAAAGTGCATGTACAGGTATAGTTCTATCCATATAACTTCATATTTTAAAAAAACAAAAAGGATACACAGTAAACTTTTTGTAGTGCTTATCCCTGGGGTTGAAAATACAAAAAATAGGATAATCAATGGCTTTTGATTTTTTTATGTTTTCTTCTGTGTTTTACAAGGAAAACATTAAACTGAAAGAGTTTTTTAAAAGTCAAAATGGGGAAAGGAGGAGATTGAAAGAATGTTTAAAATGCTTTATTTGTTTAGTTTGTAGCTGTTGCAACTGAAACCAGCCAGGCTTATATTTACCTAGAACAACCTGATCTAGGTGACTCTGAGGTCAGCCCAAAACAAAAGGGCCACCAAACCAGAGCAATCTGCTGACACCACCCTGATTGAACCAGCATCTCTCCCCCACCCCACCCTGTCTGTGGGATCTTGGCCTAGAGTCACAGAAGGGTTCCATGAAGTGGGTCATGGGCATTCCAGCACCACACTACAAACAATGCCAAAACTGGCTCTCAGCTCTGAGGACAGGGTGTCATGTGCCCTGAAGGCTGCCAGGCCTGCCATCTGAGCCTTCCCAGGCCTGCCAGGCACCCTGAGGCAGGGTCACCACTCTCCCCTTTCCCTTAGCTGCTCTCAAGTCCCTGGGCACTGAAGCACAGGCTGTCCTTGCCTCCTTACTTGAGGATCATTTTTACTTGCCCTTTATGGCCTCTCTTAGCCCGTCATGTTGGTACACTTTCTTCAAGGAAGGTTGTACTCAGAAGCTTGTACATAAACCATTTGGGGATTGAGGGAAGAGATGGGAGAAGATTTAGGAAGCACAAATCAGGTGTCAGAAACTTGGTCCTGGGAAACAATGAGGTTCTGGATCTCTCGTGTGCTTGGTAGTGAAACACAGTGCTGGGCCTCCTGGGGCGTGGTGCAGGGGGCTTCTCATAGTGATACAGAGCCCGTGTGTGTGTGTGTGTGTGTGTGTGTGTGTGTTACTGCTGGATAATAGGAAATGCTGCGGGATGCTAAAATGAATAACATGCTTTCTTAAACAGATTTTCTTGAGGTCAACTTAGGACAGTATTTTTTACAGAGATAACCAGATGATACATAATCAATTCCACTTGGCATATTAGTAAATAAACGCCAGTGGACATAACATATGAATTGATTTCACAGAGCTAAGTGCTATCCCGCTACTAACTGGGAATCTGAATTTTTTCCTATATTTGCCTTGGGTAGGGTCTTTTTCCTCAGTTTCCTCTGTGCAAAGTAGGTGTTAATTGGGTAAGATGTATTTGAATAAGATGCTTTGTTTTGCCAAAATCAGACTGAGCTACTGTGAGTTAACAGCTCCCAGTCACGTGGGCAGAAGGAATTCTCTTAGCATGAATGGGCTTAGTTATTCAGATATGCAGGTCCTCACTCTGGGCACACCCAACACTCCTACACCCACACATGCCCACAAACACAGACCCCACACCCCAGGTGTTCTGATTCTAAGCAACCACCCTTATCTTAATCCTTTAAATGTGATTATTATTATTATCATTATTATTGCTTTAGGTAATTCTGGGAATTCTACTTCCTCCTTCAATTCTCAGCTTGGAGTTCAAGAACAAAGATGACATGCCCTATATGACTCAGGCCCAGGAAATCCACCTCCAAGAGAAGGAGCAAGAAGAACCAGAGAAGCCCACAAAGGAAAAAGATGAAGAGGACATGGAACTGACAGTAAGAAAAATCTATGCTGTTATTATTGGAGGGGAGAACCACTAACCCACCTCTCCCGTGGATATGACTTAAGATTTAGTAACTCTCAGGGTCACCTTCCCACCAGTTACTTCCATTTAAGTACTGAGAGCAGGGTATTATAAAAGTGTCTTCTCGAGGACTTCCTCGCTAGTTCAGTGACAGGTTCAATCCCTGATTAGGGAACTAAGATCCCACATGCTGTGTGCTATGCATCCTCTCCGCCCCCAGAAAAAGTGTCCTCTCTATGCTCAAGTAACTAAAGGGACTAATTCTAATCCTTTGGCCAGGATAAGTGGCACTCAACAACCCAGTGAAATTCAAAAGCAAGACACTCTGAATTTTCCAACCAGGCGATACTTTATAAACAACCAGGTGATGTGGCAGTCTTAGCACATGAAGAGGAAAGGGAATCTGATTTGGGAGCAGTCGGCTCCACTGAGCTGAAACTGTTGTACTGATCAGAAGCTAAGCCTTTATCTGTCTTCGAGGTCAGGCTCACAAATGGAGGACTAATTGAATTTTGAGGTTTGTATGGAAGGCTTTTATTAGCTCTTCCTGGTATAATTATAGAGCATGGATCCTTTGTTCTGTAGGGGGATTAGGGGCAGCTGGGCATGGGACAGCTTCCCACAACTCTAACTGGAGAGCAGTGTGACTGCCACTGGATTGTATTCAAAGTCTAAAAATATCACAGGCTGTTAAAGGGACAAACAAGGCTTCAGAGCTTTGGTGACATAAGGCAACAACTCCTTAGAACTTCCTGGATATCCCCCAGCCTCCACCATCACTCTGACCAGTGACCGTGATGAGCCAGAAGAAGTTGTTTGGGGAGAAAATAAAAACTGGTTTTGCTCAGGTGACAAAAGGCCTTTGCATTATTATCCTCATGGGAACACCCTGTGAATTGTTTTTCCTCCAGATAAATGCCCTTTCCTTCCAGCAGGTTCTTCTTAAAGATCTATTCACAGGCACATTCCCAGCCCCAAGTACAACAGTGTATAAGCATCAGGCCACAGCTTTTCACTCACTGAGTTGAAGTCCAGCGTTTGCTTTCAGTTTCAGGATCCTTCTATAAATCAATGGAGGCATCTGCTTCCCTCTATGTTAGGATCAAATGACTGTCTTCCTAAATATCTGACCTTAATTTTGACCTCTGAACCCCTTCAAGTATAGGAAATCATATTTTGATCATTAGCAGAAACATTGGTGGTAGTAATATCGAATCTTTATTAAATACTTCAGCAGAATCCTGCCCCATCACCTATTCACAGTAGGACCTCAGGCACAGTTTCTTAACCTCTAATATGAGAATAACAACATTATTATTAATAGCTCACAGGTACATGTAAACAATGTGAAAAGCTTACATATAACTAATGTATACTTGTGCCTATCATGAGATAAATGTTTGTTAATGTTGTTATAATGGTGTTAAATGCTTTACTTAACTCATGGAATCCTCAGAGCAAGTTCGCAAAGTAGGTACTACTGTTATACCATTTTACAGATGAGGAAGCTGAGATTCAAGATAGGTTAAGTGGCCCAAGGTTATCCACCTAATTAGTTCCAAATTAGTTTGACATGGCCTTGACTTTGGCGTACATCCTAGGAGGGCTCAAAGTAGGAAACTAGGAAGGTAGTCAGAAGCTAAGGCAGTATTCTTTCTGGTTGGGTCTCAAGGAGGAAAACAGAGACAGCTCCCTCTCCTGCTCCGTTCAGAGTTTTGAGGATCTGATGTTTCAAGAAGCCACAATGAAAGGTGCATCTCTGGACTGAAAGCAAATTTTGCTTCCCAGAGAATAGCCCCTGCTGTTGCCTACTGAGAACCCAAGTAGAAGATACCACAGTAGCATTAATGCCTGAGCTGATTCTCCACAGGCTAAAACAGCAGGGAGAATGAAAGGAAGGAAGGGACTAATGGGCTGGCAAAATCAGAGTTGGACAGCACCTTTTTTTAATGTGGTGCTTCTTTAGACCCTAATGACAAGTTCTGTTACTGCTGGGCCACTGGTCTCAGCTCACTCTGAACAGAATTGGAAAATGCAACTTGTTGACAACTCCACTGCCTTCATAGGACTGATATTTGAGCTTCTGTGTTAAACCGATGTATCCTCTCTTGGAATAGAACATTTTCCCTTGGCCCTTCCAAAGCTGTACATGAAATATCAGCCTCAGTTTGCTTCAGTTTAATAGCCTTCAATAGCTTAGTTCACCTCAAAGGATCTTTCCCAGACTTGACATCGGTGTCCAGCCAGCAAAGATTCTGAAATCCGTGTTGTGCAGTCTTGTGTGTATTCGACCCTGTTGCAATCTGCTTTAAGAAATGTAGCCAAAGGAAATGTTTGACTTCTGGAAAAAGAAATAACAAAATCAGCAAGTTAAGCTGCTTAGGCTGGAATTAATGAAATGCCAAAAGTGCTTTACTTAAACCTTGAAGGACAAGCCTCTCAGAAATGCACTCACTTTGAAATATTTTTTAATATTTACGGCAAAATAGATTGTCCTTTATTTTTGTTTTACCTGCCTTGCCAGGTAAGTGTCTTGAATTTTGCCTGATAAAGTCTCAATATATCCAGAGACCAAGGGCATTGTTGTAACTGTTGAAAAAGCCACTGTCCCTAGAGTTTACCCCAAGATGCTATTCTCTGAGATGCCTAAAACGCTCCAGGCTGCCTTTACTCTCATCTAAGTGTCTACCAAAATGTATTTTGACCCTGTATTTTTGAGCATATAAATAAACAGAAGTAGGATAATTGTGTCACATAGGTTATAAATTATAGAAGGCAAATATCATGTACCTTTAGAGTTTCTTGAGGTTAATGATCGATATTTGTAGAACCCTATTGCTGTCTAGTGTTTATCATGAAGATTGATTCAGCTCACTGATCAAAATAAATACTTAGATAGGCCATAGTATGGAGTCTAACTTATTCATTAGTTCAAGGTAGTTTTCCAGCCAGAGGGTCAATAAAGGAATGGAAATTACCCTCTCCTGTAATTCTCTGGTTACCAGTAAATCATGTATGATTGTTACATATTTAAGTAAAGTGAATACTTGAGGTAATGACAGAAATAGTTGAAACTAATATTTCATATTGTGGGTAAGGTGGTTTAAAGCCAGAACCAACTGTTGGTTGTCTCCGTTACCAACTTCAGGGTAAATTATTTTGGTGATTAGATCTTCAATTTTAAACCCTTATTCCTAGTACTTTTTCTTCTCCCAAGCCCTTGTCAGTCTCTGAGTAGTTGTAAGATTCTACCCTGTTCTCACACTTAATAAAAATTTCCTTTGCCAAACATTGTAGAACTAACCTTATTTAGAACAACATAGAAAGAATTAAAGCCAAGAAATATGGTATAATAGATCCCTAATATCACACTTTTTTCTGGTGAGAGATCCCAACTAAATCAGTCAAGAGAATCTGAGAAAGTCTTAGTTCACTTTAAAGACCAGCTAATATTTACTGGGGCTTCCCTGATGGCTCAGTGGTAAAGAATCTGCCTGCCAATGCAAGAGATGTAGATTCGATCCCTGGGTAGAGAAGATCCCCTGGAGAAGGGAATAGCCACCCACTCCAGTATTTTTGCCTGGGAAATCACATAGACAGAGGAACCTGGCAGGCTACAGTCCATGGGGTTGCAAAAGAGTCAGACATGTCTTAGCAACTGAACAACAACAATATTTACTGAGCACTTATTAAATGCCAGATGCTGATTGATTTGTAGACCAACCCTCTATCAGGTGCTATTACTACCCTTATTTTACAGTTAAAAAAACTAAATCTCAGGTTAAAATAATTTGCCCAATGTGCCACAGATGCTAAGTGTCCAGATTAGGACCAATCTTCTTTGTCAATGCCTGCCTTTTTTCAAGTTCTGCCTTTTTTGTGATGTTTAATCACTGTTGTTCCTGCTGCTGTCAACAGTGAGAAGGAAATAATTGATTTAAGGAAATCTGCAACAACTTAAAAATGAGGTCCTTTTCAAGTCAGGCCTGACTTCTAGTCCTGCCTGGTTGACTCTCCTACGCAGAGGAATGTAGTGTGCCCGGGAATCACCAAATTAAGGCTTCACAGGGTTTGAAATCAGGAAGCCAAGGCATATGCCTAAAAGTTGAATAGATGCTCCTAACCTAAGCTCAGGCACTTCAGATACCTAAACCTCTTGAATGTCCATAACCTTTGGACAAATAAGGCATTACTAGTCTAAGGTACCCTTGACTTAAGAGTCATTAGCATGAGTAGAGAACCCAGACCTGCCTGTCTCATGATAAAACAAAAAAGGGGTTGGGAGGAATGAGAGGTTCCTGGTCTTTCCAGGTTATACTTTTTCTGTCTCTCAGAACTTTGGGTATCTTCCAACACCTCATCTTCCAGAGGTTCCAGGGAAGAAGAGATGAGAACAATCAAGAAATATCCTTAAGGCCTTCCATCCCAGGCGAAGGATATACAGATTCTATGTATAATGCAAATGCACACCTAGGGAAGGCACGATCTCCAAATCTCTGAGGACCCTGAACAAAGCTCTCAGGTTCTGGGAACACACTTTCCCATCTGTAAAATGAGCATGTTGAACTGCCTGCTCTCCAGAACCCTGCTGTGATGCTATGGGTCCTCTTCCACCGTAGGCGATGTTGGGAAGAAACAACGGGGAGTCCTCCAGGAAGAAGGATGAAGAAGAAGTTCAGAGCAGACACCGGTTCATCCCCCTGGGCAGAAAAATCTATGAATTCTACAATGCACCCATTGTGAAGTTCTGGTTCTACACTGTAAGCATCTTTCCTTTTCTCCTTTTTAATGGATGGCCAACAAAGAGCCAACGTCAGTTTCTTATGCACCTGGGTGGTTTCTTCCGCAAGTCATAATATAAGGACCACACAGGCAGGAATAACAGTCCTAAGACCTTGCTTTTTCCTATAGCTTTGCAAGATTTGTGGAGCTTGTGAGGCAGCTTCCACAGTTTCTATATTTCTCCTCCTTCCAGAAAATAAAGGAAATGGTAAAAGAGCTAACAGAAATAGAAATGAGATGAATATGAGTCAAGTCTAGAAGGGAAATAGAGGTCCTTTTACAAAATGCTTCCATGTTCTGGATGGATGAGTGCTGGATCAGAGTTGCCTATTTTAGATGTCAATCCTGGTTTTAGGGGGACCGTTGGTGGGCTGAGCAGAGTGTTAGAAGGAAAACCACTAAAGATGGGGATCAGAAGTGTGTAATTACTCCCAATATAATACGTCATCAAACAACCTTTCTTGCTCTGACGCAAGCAACATGCAAACAAAACAGCAAAAAACATGTAAAGAAACCTACAATCACAGCAAATACTGTGCAGTGAGCATACCCTGCAAATATTTTCTGCCCACAAGATGAAAGATTATCCCTGAAATAGCCTCCTGATAGGGGAGAAATGGCCTGACCGCTAGTTTTCTGCCTCTGTTTTTCATGATATTTTAAGCTTAAGGTAAGTTTTGACCCAGGTCATTTCTGCTGCTCTCCAGCCACTGTGGAGTGGTGCCAGATGAAAAGTAGTGCATCTGCATTTTTGGCCTTTCTCACAACCAGCTACACACCAGTCACTTGAGTCAGCAGCAGGATAATCCGAGTCTGAGGCCGAGATGACGCAAATGACTAGATGAGGTCCTTTTTGTGTGGTCCTGTGTGCTGACACTCAGTGATGACTTTAAGCCAGGCTTTCCCAACCTCATCACTATTGGCATTTGGGGGCAGAATAATTCTTTGTTAAGGAGGGCTGCCCTGTGCATTGTAACATGCGGAGCAGCATCCTGGCCTCTGTCCACTAGGTGCCAGTAGCAGTCTCCAACCCCAAATGTGATAAACATACTGTCTGAGACATTGCTAGATGTCTCCTCTCGGGGTAAATGGCACATGTTAAAAATCACTGCTTTAAAGCACACCCTTAAAAGAGGATGAGAAATTATCAAAATATAAATAAAGTAAAAAGAAGTAAAAATTTTAATTTGTTAACATTAAAAAAAGAAAAATATTCTCCCCTCCAAAAAAATAACTAAGGGATGCAAAAATCATTTCTATTTATATATTGCATGCAGATATTTGTTGTTTTCTGACAACCAGTGGCAAGCATGGACTTTGGAGTCAGACAGCCTAAGTAGAAATCCTGTCCGGGCCTCTTTATTATCGTGTGACCTTAAGCAATTTACTTTAACACTCTGTTCCCAATTTTCTTACGATGAGGATAATAATAGTACCTGCTTTATAAGTATTGGTAAAGACTAAATGTGTTAAAATATGTAAAGCACTTAGAACAGTGCTTGGAACACATTAAGCATAAGATAAATGTAACTTGTTATTCCTAGGCTAGACCAATTGCACAGCAACAGTGTTTTATTCATCCGTCCACTCAACAATGATAGACTATCATTTATTGAATACCTACTATGAGGCACTCTGCTAGGTGCTTTATATATACTTTTCCTAAACTAACAGTTTTATCAAGATAATGTTTTTTATCGTATTTTATGCCCAGGTCTGCCCTTTCTCTTATATTAGACTGCTTTAATTGTCTCAGCCTAGGTCAGAATTTGGCAAACCACAGCTCATGGGTCAAATCCAGCCCACGGCCCATTATTATGGCCCGTGAGCTAAGAGTGTTTTTTATATTTTTAAAGAGTTAAAATAAAACCAATTGAAGATGAATTTGTCACACATGAAATTCACATGTAATTCATATGTCCATAGATAAAGTTTTACTGGGACACAACCCAACCCATTCATTTACCTATAATCTGGCTGCTTTTATGCCCCAACTGTTGAGTTGGTCACTTGCAATAGAGACCATTTGACCCACAAAAACCTTAAACTATCTTAACTATCTGGTCCTTTATAGAAAATGTTTACAGATTCCTTTTCTAGAGCATAAAAGAAGCCAATAGAAGTAGTAGTTTCAGGAATATCCATCACCTGTATAGAGTACGTGATTCTTTTATCCTTCTGAGTCATCTTTTTTTTTTCTTGTGTTCTGTATTAATTTTAACTTCCTTGATTTTTCTAGTTCCCTTCACGTAGCTGAGGCAGTTTGTTAGCCACGAATATTTTTAGATCACAAATGCCCTGGCAATGGTTCTGAGCCTTATTCACATACTGGAATCACCTGCAGTGCTAAGAAAAAACAAAAACAAAAAAACACCTGGGTTCTATTTAATCTATATTTTAAAAGATTCGTGGGTTCTTTTTCCTGGAGATTCTAATGTTGTTGGTCTGGGGCACAGCCTAGACATCAGGATATTTCAAAGCTCCCAAGTGGTTGTAATGAGTAGCCAGGGATGAGAAGCATTACTCTAGACAAAGGGCTGAGTTTTCAGCCTGGTATTTCTTAAACTTCCATGATGATAAAGGATTGTGTTAGAAATGCAAATTCCTGACCCTATCATAGCCCTACTAAATGAATCTCCAGGGAGGAGCCTGAGAGGCTCTTTTCAGTTCTCAGGTGAGTCTTATAGTCTGGGAAGCACAGGGCACACTGCTTTCCTTGTACAATATACTGCAGGTTGTGGGGCTACCTCTTTGAGAAGGGGGGGAGGGCATGTGTCCAGCTCCTTTCTTCATGGCTGACTGGATTACCCTCCACATACTCCTTAGACCGATGTTCCAGTTATGTCCAATTGTGTTTCCACAATGATTTCCAGAAATCCATGTGCACTGACAAAGCCCAGGCCTCAAGGAAGTAAATGGAGATGTAGAGTGGCAATTGTGAAATGCAGCTGTAAATCAAAGGGCCCATTTGCTTTTGTTTCTTGTCTGTAAGAGTAGTTCCCACCCCAATTTCCAAAAGTATCCCATTCTACATTCCCAAGGTTCTGAAAGGTAAGGCACACCTCACTTCCACATAAAGTGAGTTCCTGTCTTAGCAAGTTTCCAGAGAGCAGGTTGAGTCCTCTTCTGTTCCAGCTGGTTCCCAGACTGGCTTGTGTGAGAGCCTGTTCCTAGGGCCCAGTTGGAAAGGACACCAGTTCAAGGTACCAGTGGTGCCAGGTCAGAGGGCACCACTGTGCTCTGGGCTTTTCCAGCAGGAGCAGACTCCTTCATCTGCCGACAGCATGCAGCCCTTCCACTCTCTTGTGGCAGTAGGAAAAGGCCCGGGAAGAAATGAGGAATGGCCAAGCCCCACCAGGGACCCCCAGGCAGCTTCAGCAGGCTTTGGTTGCTTACTTTTCATACTTTAGGAGTCATGCATCTTGGTTAATGGAAATTTTATAAAAATACATAAGTAAATAGATTCTTAAAGGATTCCCACTAACCTAAGAATCATAAGGTTATGTTTCTTTTCAAAATTATGGAATTCTACCCACAGCCTGTTAAAGCTTACAGGATATATACAAGTATGTATATATATGAATATATATTCACACATACACCCACAACCATTAAACCATGTTCTGTTAGGGTAATGTGCAGCAAGGCCCCATGAATGTTAGCGAGTTCTAGGAGAGGTTTTTTCTAAGACAGCAGCCAGTCCTCTATTGTACCATTGAAACATATTCAAAGCCCTATTTTTGGAAGTCCATATTTTGAGAGTTGTCCCCAAATAGTATATTGCAGCTTGATACTGGAAAGGAAAGCATTGTAGAGTAGTTATGATTTAAAAAATAGGCAGGAGCTAAAAGAGAAGGTCCTGGAGGAAGCATAAGCCATGAGGTCAGTTTAAAAAAGAAAAAAGAACAGAGGTATGAATAATGAACAGGGGTAAAAAGGAAGGACTGAGGTAAGCAGAGGTAGAAGAATAGAAGTTTCTTGAAAATAGAGGTGCATAATAATATCAGCCACCATTCAGTGCGCTGCGTCAGGAGAGAGATGCATATTCCAGTCTCTCTGTCCTTGCAAAAGCTCTGCAGGGTCAGTTGCAAATATCTCCATTTCACAGAAGGAGTCCCAGGCAGGCGAAGTGATTTGCACAAAAAGATACAGCTGAGTGGAGGATTTTTAAATCCAAGTGTCACTGACATCTACATTCCTTCCACCACACACTAGTCCTTCTGCCAAACAAGTACACTGTACCTGTATTTACAGGACAGAGGCAGATTGAAGGAGTTATTTAAGTATTAAAATGAAGAGGTTCTGGAAGAATTGTGTGTGTGTCACTGGGCCTACTTATGACGAGAGAAGATAATGGTTCGGAAAGTTTTGCAATGAAGTAAGTAAAATGACAAAACCTGGGTGGTTAACAAGGCCCACCAGAAGCAGTGGAATTTGATCCAACAAGGAGAAAGAAGCAACTAAAAAGAGAAGGGTTTCAGGTCAGAAGGAGGCTGAGAGTATATTTTAGCATTTAACCATTAAAGTCCTTTCCTTGCGTTTTGTAAAATACAGAACTCACAGGGACTAGAGAGTGGATGCCAATATATAATGGTAAACAAGAACCGTATAAAACAAATTACACCTTAAACACCATCCTATACGTTTCACACTGAGTAGACAAGATTCTTTTCAGGTGAGGTTTTCATAGTGTGCTAATGATCTCAATGTGGGTGGGGTAGGAACTAAAGCGTGGTTATAAAGAGTAGTCCTTGGGCGGGGTGGGTGTACAGGAGTGAATCTCGAAAGAAGAGAAGGAGCTCTGCTGACTCTTCAGCATCTGTTCAGCTGCCCTCTCACTTTCATACGTGATCTCCAACATGTATATGCATATGCCGGCCCTTCGAGAGATGAGAAATAGCTGTGTCTGTAAATCCATCAACATAACAAGGTCTCAGAAAATGTCTATAAGTCTTATTCAGGATCTGTGTATTCATTTGTTTTTAAAAAGGAAAGGGAAGGAGGGGGAAGAAAGAAAAAGGAAGATGAAAAAGAAGGGGAGACAAAAAAAGGGGGGAAGGAAAAAACACAGAAAAAGAGAAAGGGGAAGGAAAAAAGAAAATGGGAAGCAAAAAGGAAAGGGAAGGGGGAAAAGTAAAGAGGAAGGGAAAAAAGAAGGAAAGGCGGAAGAGGAAAAAGGGGGTAAGGAAAGAAAAGAGGTCCATTAGGAGAGAAAGCATTGTTTTTCTAGCTCTGCAGGGCTGCCAGTACCCCTGTGTCCCCAGCCAGGCTGCATGTTTTTCCACCTTCTAAGCAGCCTCCAGGGCTCCAGAATCACCCTGTACCTCCAGAATTCTCAAGGTCTCAATCCTTTTGCCCACACCATTTCCTATTCTTTGCTAAGCTCTAAAGAGTGCAGATTTGAATTACTCACTCAGTTCCTATTCACAGCCCTGAGGCCCCTAAAGTTAGCAAGTACAATACTCAACTTGAAGCCTCACCTAGAAAAGGCTTAGCTCTTTGCCACTGCCCACCCTAGAATGAATTTTTTCCTTAGCCTCTTATGTAAGAGCCTCGCCAGCCCTCCCTCCTACTCTCCACTCACTAGACATACCTGAGTCCTCCAGTGACAGTCACCAAACCTGAACCCTGAGGAGTATTCTGGGACACACTGCCACTCAGCCAGTTCCACAGGGTTCAACCTCCAGTGTTCATGCATCGTGAGAATTAAATCTCACTCCAAGTCACAGTCAGCCTCGCAGACTCATTCTTTCCTATACATTGCTTGTCTTCTCTTGCTTTGTTTCAAAGGAGAAACCAGGAAGGACTATCCTAGCTTGGATAGGACAGGAAAGTCGTGCCAGGGATGAGGTAAAACCCTCCCAGGGTACTGCCAAGCAAGCACATTAAGATAGAAGGGGAAAAAAAAAAAGTAAACACAGAAGAGAATTAAAGTGGGGCTCCAGGGAAGTCTCGGCTATTTTTATATTGTTTTCACCAATATACAAGTATAGCATGTGTCTGCCTTTCCTTCTTCTAGACATTTAATCTCCCTGGCATTCTTTAGGCAAAAATTCACTGTGCTGTCCTGGTTCAAGGACCCAAGCCTCATATCTAAGCAAGAGCAGTCCCTGAGAGAAGAGGTTCCCTTTTTAGCCAAGAAGACCCCAGAAATGGGGTAGCTGCAAAACAAATGGTGCATCATGACACATTGGTACAAGCAGAATGTGGGGACCCGAGACATGCAAGGTTCAAAAGACTGAATATCAATTATTTCAAATATTATGGTCTTTTAAAATTCTTTCGATAGTTTAGCGCCTAGACGTTCGTTTCATTGTGAATAATTGGTCCTGCTTGCTGACCTTGTCGTGTCCTACTGCACAGCGCCCTTGCCCAGGGGCAGGGCTCCCAGGTCTTCGCAGCCAGAGACTGTATTGTGTTTCCTTACAGCTGGCGTACATCGGATACTTGATGCTGTTCAACTATATCGTGCTAGTGAAGATGGAGCGCTGGCCTTCTACCCAGGAATGGATCGTCATTTCCTATATTTTCACCCTGGGAATAGAAAAGATGAGAGAGGTAACCACTTTCCTAAAAGAAAACAGAGGAGAAAGACAGTGGTTAGTTTCCTCTCTGAATGGAGGGGAGTAAGGAAGGTTGGGGTCTAAATTAAGCCGGAAACGATTTCTCTAATGCTGCCACAGAAATAAGGAACTTGATTTCGACCACTAGAGACAAACCTGGGAGGCTTCAGTGTGTGTTTACAAGATTGTCACTTCACGTACGCTTGGGATCTAATCTATATTTTCTGGAGCATCACTCTTGCCCCAAGAAACTTCCAGTTGTCTTCAACACTGTTTACATCTCTCTTTCCTCATCTTGATAAATGTGACTTTTAAATTTTTTTCTACTTAAATTGTTTTTAATCTTTGAATTTTCCACTTTTAATTCCCATTGCAACCCCTTACTTTGGGTCTTTTTGGACCCAGTCTACCAAATACCTATGATTCTGCAAATGCATTTCAGCAGCTCCAGGAGGAACTATGCCTTCGTTAATTTATTCCCTGGCTTATTCCTTCTCAACCTTTATTATCCCCCTGCTGGGCAATAGCCTCTCTACCAGCCCTCGGCAAAAATGAGCATATTTCTTGTCCTTCAGGTTGAGGGTGTGGGTCTCTTTCTTCTCTCCCTCACCCCATCGCATTAAAGAAGCCATCAAAATGCCACCCTCTTGTGACTTACTTGAATTCAAGGCTAACCTTGGCCCATCAGATTCAGAGCCTTTATAATAAATGCAGGCAAGCAGTAGTCCACCAGAGGGCTCTGCAACCCTGCCCAACAGGCTCCCAGAGCTGGTTCCCAAGTCCACAGGGATGGCAGGCTTGTGCAATGTGATTCCTCTGCATTTCCCCCTGAAACTAGTCAGCTGGAGAGACTTTCTGGAAGAATTATTCCCTGTCAAGTCCACTGCATTCTCAAGAGCTCTACTTGCTGTACTATAGTCAGTGGGAAAATATATTGGGCTCCATAGAAAAAATAATTCTTACAAACCCACAAATTCACACTTGCCTTCATTACTGCTGCTTGCTGCTAAATTGCTTCAGTTGTTCCAACTCTTTGCGACCCCATGGACTGTAGCCTGCCAGGCTCCTCTGTCCATGGGATTTTCCAGGTAAGAGTACTGGAGTGGGTTGCCATGCCTCTTTCAGGGGATCTTCTCAACCCAGGGATTGAACCCATATCTGCTATGTCTCCTGAACTGGCAGGTGGGTTCTTTACCACTAGCACCACCTGGGAAATTCCTGCCTTCTTTACTAAGTCAGGTTAAAAGGGCCTTACTATCAGGGCTAAAATGTTCTCCTCCAAGAAAAAGTAGGATCATTTAAAAAAAAACATGTATAAATAGTTAAGAGCCCTTCCCTTGGGTTTTTTAACTACCTTGGGATATTTAAATTCTAGCCATCACGCCCCCATTTTGAGAGTCCCATTTTATAAGGAACAGGATTTTTGTTGTTGTTAATGGATTCCTGTCTACTCTCAGGCTTTCCCATTCATAATGCCTTCCACTTCCTGACCAGTGTTGTGTATTCCCCATTTGTAAACTGAAAACAGTAATAAATTCGCTGTGGTCTTTGTGTAGCTCTCTGAGAACTGAGGCTGCTACTGCTAAGGGCTCTGTTGCTGTGAAGTGCCAGCTCGCTGGCTTTGTGATTTAAAGCCTTAGATGCATTTTCCTTCCCCATGATAAGCAGAAAAGGGAAAGGCTAGAGCAGGGAGACTGGAATCTCTCCAGGGACTAGACTAGAAGAAGACAGGGAGCAGTCTGTACTCCACGGACTGTTCTGGAAGAAGCTGCCAAGCCGGCGGGATGCCAGGAATCTCCAGGCTGGCTATCCATTTCTCCTGAGGCGGCATATAACAGCAGGGAGGGCAGAGCCTGGAGCCCAGGGTCAGCAGGGGGTCAACCAAGAGCCCTTGTTTCCGAGGCAGCTGTGGGACGGGAGGCACTGACCACCTAAGTATCTGACCTTTTCCTCTCCAGCCCCATGAGGTTGCCCCTCACCCCACATGCTTGAATGCACTAAAGAAATCCTCAGGTGCCAAAGGTCCCGCCTTGAGCCGCCTCACAGTCAGCACGCAGGCCCTGCAGACCTCAGACGCAAAAGCCTGGAAACAGGAAAAATCTGTAGGCTTCTGCGCCTCCAGGGACCTACAAGGAGAGCTTTGTGGTTTCACGTTCTGCCAACCCCTTCCCGGCACCACATTCTTCTGCGCGGAGTCAGCCCAGCAAGCCGGGTGATCGCGTAACAGCACGTAACTGCTGCGCCACGCGTGCTCATCCTCCCACTGGGGCCTCTTCCGGCCACTTGTAAGGTAGATGACGCGGCTGTGAGGGCGTCCCTCTCCACAGCTGTGGGAACTAAGACTCGGGGATTGAGCAAAGTTTCTGCATCCCACAGCTATAAAAGAGAGCTGGGTCTTAAACCAGACTGAGCCGGCCTTAGGCCCACCCTGCCCGTGGTTACAAACTGGGCTGCTCCCTGGATCCCAGGGATCCTAAGAGAGGTCTCACCTCATGCACTATGCTTTTATCTGTTTCTATGTTGAGATTTCACAAAGATACTTTCACTGTTTTTTAAAAAATATTTTACTACAAACCTTGGGAGAGTGTGGGCCAAGGGTTAGAGAAACTATTAATTTAAGACATTCCCAAACCCCTTAGGACACCTACGGGAGCACACACACTGAGTTTGCCTCGTTAGGATGGATGGGGGATGGGGAGCCATCAGGACAACAACTGTAACAGGAATTCCTCAAGGGCTGGACAGTGACTCCAACCTGTGGTCAGCAGCATGACCTGGGAACTTTTAGAAATGTAAATCGTCAGGCCCAGGATCAGGTATATTAAAGCAGAAACTCTAAGGGTGGCGCTCAGGGGACTGCTTTCACCAGCCCTCCAGGTGATTCCAATGCATTCTGAGGGCTAGGGGTTTAGGAATAAGGTACTAGAAGAATGAAGCTACCAGGTAGCTCCTGGTATCTTGCTCAGCCTTTCAAGCTCCAGTCCTGACTTTCTAAGACCACCCTTCCTTACACTTCAGGCCAAGGCAAGCTACTAAAGTCATTGTGAAGATTCAGATCAATAGCTGCAGATTAAACCTGTCCCATCTTTGCACTCCCTTCTTTGAGAGATCCTGAACTGGGAGAGGGGTGGGTCATGGCTTGAAGAGGTGGAAATCTCAGAGGTAAACACAAATGATTCATGAAGGTAGCCCTGCTACGTAGCTTCACAAGGTTCCTCACACCCTGTGGTACAAAATGGGTGGCAACTCCTGCTATCCAGCTGTGCATTTCATAGAGTGTGGAGCAGCAAAAAGTCCTCTCTGGATTTAAGATAAATCAGAATACCACCCAGCAGTTAAGATATACAAGGGAGTGGATAGTTACTATGGAGTATCTGTACAACAATCAATCAGGCAGTCAACAACTATTTATTGAGTGTCTCTTATGTAGCAGGCCCTAGGGAACAAAGGGTCTGTCCTCAAAGTTTATAGTTATAGATGAGAGGAGAGATCAAAGGATATTGAGAGGAATGCATGGATAGATGATAGCTAGTTAGCTAGACCAGCATATATGTACACCCGTACATACACATGTATGAGGAAGGTTTTCAACGAGTGAAAAAAATCTTCAAAACATAAATAGGATAATTGGGGATGTGGAGACCACTGCAAGGAGGGTGGTTAAGAAAGTTCTTCTAGGAGGGGGAAATATGAGTGGAGACCTTGAGTATAAGCAGTCACCAGACATGTAAAAATCAGGGAGAGGAAAATACCCAACAGAAGGAACAAGTACAAATGTCCTGAATATAGAATGGATTTGTTATCTTAAGAGCAGAAGAGGGAGAATATGGTGGGATGTTAAATGAGGCCACCATAAGGAATTTGGATCTTTCTGTATTTGTAATGGAAACCATCAAAAGGCTTAAGTATTCAGTTATCACAATTTGCTCTAGTTTTGCTGTTATTCGTCCATCTCTCATGTCTCTCTTTTTCTTCTAAATTGAGGCTTAATTCACCTGTAAGAAAATGAACAACTCGTAAGGGTACAGCTTGCTGCATTTTTTACCTACCTATACTGCTGCTGCCGCTAAGTCGCTTCAGTCGTGTCCGACTCTGCGCGACCCCATAGACGGCAGCCCACCAGGCTCCCCCGTCCCTGGGATTCTCCAGGCAAGAACACTGGAGTGGGTTGCCATTTCCTTCTCCAATGCATAGAAGTGAAAATTGAAAGTGAAGTCGCTCAATCATGTCCTACTTTTTGCAACCCCATGGACTGCAGCCTACCAGGCTCCTCCATCCATGGGATTCTCCAGGCAAGAGTACTGGAGTGGGGTGCCATTGCCCTCTCCATTACCTACCTATACAAGTGTGTAATCACCACCCAGATCATGGCTTAGGCTTTTAAAGGTCTTTCTGGGGGCTGCTCAGAGGCTGGCTAGGCAACAGTGATGGCCGGGATACCAGTTAGAAGGCTATTGCAGTCATCTGGGTGATGGGATGGGGCTTAGGAGAGGGGGACAGCAGTGGGGGTGGTGAGAAGAGGTCCCACTAGGTTGTATTTGGAAATAGAGCTGATATGTTGATGCAGAGGACATGGGTGTGAAAGAGGGGAATGAAGGAATCCTCCTAAGTTAGTGGCCTGAGTAACTCAACATGGTGATACTGTTTACTGAGATGGAGAAGGATTTTGGAGATTTGCAGTGTATTAGGAATCAATACTGGAGAGGGCAATGGCACCCCACTCCAGTACTCTTGCCTGGAAAATCCATGGACAGAGGAGCCTGGTAGGCTGCAGTCCATGGGGTCACTAAGAGTTGGGAACGACTTGAGCGACTTCACTTTCACTTTTCACTTTCATGCATTGGAGAAGGAAATGGCAACCCACTTCAGTGTTCTTGCCTGGAGAATCCCAGGGGTGGTGGAGCCTGGTGGGCTGCCGCCTATGGGGTCGCACAGAGTCAGACACGACTGAAGCGACTTAGCAGCAGCAGCAGCAGGAATCAATAATTTTATAGCAAAACTCTAATGTGTGTCTTAGAATTATAAGGCATCCTAAAGGATCAAACTTACTGCTTATGTACAACTGAGCTAAGCTTAGGTCATCCAGAGCCTCTTGAATAGATACAGGTAGACAAAGAAAAGCTACTAATGTCAGCTCACAGACCAAGCACTTTCCAACTGGGCTGAAAATACAGACAGAAATCAAACCTAACCTCACTCTCTTTCCTGACTTTTAGATTTTGATGTCAGAGCCAGGAAAGTTGCTACAAAAAGTGAAGGTGTGGTTGCAAGAGTACTGGAATGTCACAGACCTCATAGCCATCCTTCTGTTCTCTGTTGGAATGATTCTTCGTCTCCAAGACCAACCCTTCAGGAGTGATGGGAGGGTCATCTATTGTGTGAACATCATTTATTGGTACATTCGTCTATTAGACATCTTCGGCGTGAACAAGTATTTGGGCCCATATGTGATGATGATTGGAAAAATGGTAAGCAGGGTCCTCTGATTCCATGTTATAAGTCCTCAGAGGAGGAGTGGTTATCATAGGAAGAGGGAAATCATTCATTTGGGCCTTCCATCCCTGTCTGAGATGGCCCTAAGGTGTTTTATTTTTTAATTCCTTTCACGTGTTCAGAAGTTTGACTTCATCTATATACATAATTGGAGAATTCACTATCACTTACTCACTCACTGACAAATAAACATCATCTATTTTGTGCTGGGCACCTGAGTGGGAATTGAGTATGTAAAGATCCTCATTCAGTGAGATAGATGATGAGAGAAAGAGGGTGGTAACTACCATATGGTGTGAGAATGCTGTAACAGAGATGTGTATGGAATGCCACAGGGACATGAGGTTGATCAGAGAAGGCTTCATGTGGATGTCACATTTTAGCTGGATATTGGAGAAGATATGGATATCCACTCTCAATGTTTAACCAATTCCTTTTTTCTTAATGAAGTTCTAAAAAAAATGTCTTCTCTGTACACAGATGGAAGAAAAGCCAGTTTAAGATGAGATGAATTATGTTGAGTTTGAGTTGAACATTAAGTTCTGTCAATATATCATGTGTTTTGTTACATTACTGGAAAATGATGTGTTAAAAACTAGGTTCCAGAATGATGTTCCTACTTATTCTTAAAAAAAAAAAAAAAAAGAATCCCAAGTGCCAAGCTAATACGCTTCCCCACATATGGCTTTGGACTTGTTCCAGTATCCCTGGACCATACACTAATTTCTAGACTTTTCTCCATAAAGGCTGAGCCCTCACAGGACAGCAACAGTGTGAATCTGAAAATGCACCAGTAAATCAGCTCTCTCTCCAAACTCAGAAGAGGAGGAATCAGAACCTGATGCTCAGAAACTGGGTGCTTTTATCAGTTAAACCATACACCTCTTACAAAGAGAGGGAGAATTTGAATCTAAAAGGAAAGGGTTATGAGACCTTGAGCAATTTTTTAACAACTCTTTGAGATGCAGTTTACTCATTTCCAAGTAGTAATAATACATGCAAATCTCATAAGGTTGCAGTGATAATTAGAAATAACATATGCTAAGTGGGCAACTGTGTTTGATTCACAGTAGGAAGTTGATAAACTGTATTTTTTATGATTGTTAAAGTACAATGGAAAAAACTGAGCATACTTATTTGCTCCATTCCTAATCCTTTTGAACAAAAGCTTGGTGTTTATAATACCAGCATTGTTTAGAGAGAATATCACAAAGCCTTGAGTTCAGTAGTGAATCTTGAATTCGGTAGTGAAAGCGAAAGTCACTCAGTAGTGTCTGACTCTTTGCAACCGCATGGACTATACAGTCCGTGGAATTCTCCAGGCAAGAATGCTGGAATGGGTAACCTTTCCCTTCTCCAGGGTATCTTCCCAACCCAGGGATCGAACCCAGGTCTGCCACATTGCAGGCAGATTCTTTACCAGCTGAGCCACAAGGGAAGCCCAAGAATACTGAAGTGGGCAGCTTATTTATTTTTTAATTGGAGGATCATTAATGAATTCAGTAAGCTTAATTAACTTCCAATTTTAAAAAAAAGCTTGAGTTACTTACCCAAAACTGAATCCCAATCCCTTTGAGAGGTTTTTGACTAGAAAACAAATCTGTATCTTTTTATATAACATTACCTCTTCTATCATTGTACTTTAGTATTGAATTTGAGATGGTGGTGAAAATGTCCACATCTAAAAGCAGAATCTCCACCTAGTCTATGGGAGAGGTTTAGGAGACAGGATCTGTTAGTTCTCCACACAATTTATATATAACAATGTGTAGATGTATGAATTTTCTGGACAGAGGGGAAAAGGTTCTATGAGACTGTCAAATATATTTTCAAATGTACCCAGTGAAAGTGAAGAAAGAACAGCTACAAAATTAAGCCAAGTTTTCTCGACCTTGACACTGTTGCTACTTTGGACTAGATAATTCTTTGTTGGGGGTGGGGTGGGCTGTCCTGTGCATCATAGGGTGTTTAGCAGCATCCTTGACCTCTACCCACTGGGTGTCAGTGATATGTGTGTGCATGAGCACATGCACGTGTGTGTATGCACATACACACGTAACAACAACATTTCCAGATATTGCTCTATGTCCCCGCAGAGCAAGTTGCCTTCTGTTGAGAACCACTGTGTTATGCAAGTACATTATCTGATGGGTTGTTGTTCCTAATTGATCATTACCTTATTTCAGTAAATAAAATTAGGAAGGACTCAAACCAGGCATATTACTTTTAAGAGGTTGGGTCACATTTAAATACTTGAAATAATTAAAGTCACTCTAATGCCCCACGTGCATTTTAAAATTCATCTCTATATTTTTAATAATGACATAATTATTTCCCCAGTTTTGATAAGAATGAAACCTTACCATGGAGTGAGCAAGAGAGATGTACTGCATTTTTATACATTCTAACTTATTCTTAACTAGTTAGTGAAATCATTCATAAGTAGAAAATGAGCATATTTGGGGACTTTGTTGTCTTTCTAGGGATTTTAAGATAATTAGTTCAGTAATTGAGCCACTGATCCAGAAGATAGGTAAACTATGCCTATAGAATTATCAGTGAGCCAGGTGGACTGCCAGAGTGGAAGTGAAATATGCCTAGATGTGATTATTCCAAAAGCCCCTATTTAATATTAAATAGTGAAGTAACTTACCTGGTCCAGGCACAACTGAAGGCAGCTAAGGTACTTGGACTCAGTACTGGTTAAGTATGTTTCCAACTGATCTTCAGCTCTAGAATAACTTAATAGAACTCTAACCTCTTTTCCTTCATATTCCACTTCTCAGTGGTTCTCTAAGCCTAGTACTAAGTTATACCACTTATGTAATGTGAATAAAAATAACATAAACAGGTATCATTTACTATGCACCAAATACCATGTCAGACATGTCAATCATCATTACAATCCCATGAAATAGGCTTTAGTTTATTCATCTCACAATTGAACAGATTAAAACTGAGCAAGAAACAAAGGCTTCAAACTCCTCTCTCACTCCACAGCGTGACCTTTTTTCAATTCTAATAATAAGAATAATACATTAACTTTTACCAAGAACTACCCACATTGTTTCACACCTTATATCATTTAATCCTTACAAAAATAATATGCATCATTACTGTTATGATTATTATCCCTACTTTACAAATTAAAAGAAAAAAACCAAGATCAAGCAACATGCCCAAGATCATCTAGTTGTTTTTGCTAGCAGAGCCAAGGCGAGACTTCAGGTATTCTGACGCCTGAGGACACATGCTTAACCACTGCAGTATATGCTCTCCTCTATACAACCCAACCGAAGGATGTTTAAAAGAATGAGAGACAATCAGCACTCTTCATATTGAACCAATTTGACAATTTTGGTTTAAAAGCAGAAGCCAGACCCCAGTTCTGACAATGTCTTGTTTCTGTAGTTCACTCCAACAGACATCAGTATTTATATGGAAGTTATGACGCCTTTGAAATATGTGAAGTTGAGTGTTTGGGAACAGTGTTTGTTTGATTGTTTTGACCCTTTGAATAGGTATTACGATCAAGCTAAATGGAAACAGTCCTGAGAAATTAGATTAGAACAGTTGCTGTATTTACTGGCTGAATTTTCTTGGATCAAACTAGGTCCTAAATCTCATAAGTAAACACCTTCCTCTCCCCACCCACCTTTTAATCAGTCTAAATAAACATAACAGAAAGGACCCTTTTGTGCTTTTTCATTAATAGAACTTTTTGTAAATAAATGATGAAAGAATTTTGCAAGATAAGAGAGAGAGGGGATGAGAAACAGACCCATGTTTCCTATAAAACTGCTGACTCATTTTAAGAGTTCTGAGGCTACTAAGTTGTGAAAAGAATAGCATATATTTTTAAGGACAGTGAACAGATATGAATGAACATCAAATTTTGAGATATTTAATTTCAAAGTCAGACAGTACTTGAGAGATTTTGAAGTTGCCTTGCAAGTTGATTAATTAACCTAAAATGTATTGAGCCCCTAGTGTCCTGAGGCCTACAGGAAGGCTGTAATGTTTTAATTCCAGTAACTGGCACCATGGAATGTATCCTTGCAAAATGAAATTTAAAACTAGTTTAAAGCCTTCATTGCCACTGATAAAATTATCATCGGTCTTTCTTTGTGAAGGGGCATTCCTTCAGGAAATTTGATATCCAAGAGAAGATAGTCTTTTGTATTAGGTGGTTTTATGCAAGGAATAGAAACCAATCTCCTACTAACTTAAGCCCATGAGGGATGACTTGATTTACAGCAGGATGGAAGCTACTGCACCCAGGCCCCCAACCACCATCACAACCCAGTCTCCTTCCCTGGAATACCTGCTTCATTCACTCTGATCTGTTTCCGTAGTGGGAAACAGCCTTAGACACCCTGAATTCACTTTATTACAGAGAGAGCAAGGGAACTTCTCTCCCTACTTCAGTTAAAAAAAAATCCAAAGAAAGATTCTGGTTGGCCTGTCTTGTGTCACATCCCTGCCTCCTGTCACTGTTGCCAGACAGCAAGTTACCATGATTAACCCATCCTGGAAAAGACACCTACCTTTAGGGCCAAAATGGGTGGGAAAAACAAACAAACAGTTTCTGAAAGAAGGAGGCAATGGGTTCTGGCCAGGCAAAATAATAGTTTTTGCATCCTCATCTATTTTCGGTGATAAAAGGAAAGTAATTTGGCATATGAGAAACAGATCCCAGATAACATGTATCATGAAAACAAGCAAAAAAGAAAGAAAGAAAGAGGAACAAGAGATAGCATTGTACTTGAATGGAGTCAAATACAAGTCAAGAATTTTATGAACATGTCAAGATGAAAATCCAGCATTTCAACATCAAGCACAGAAGTAGGCCATTAGGCTACCTGATTCTAATTCCTACAAAAAACACCCTCTGTAATTGATAGGATATAATGCAGAAGAAAGAGCAGAAAGAGTGGTTCTCTGAGAGACTGGTTTGTGGTAGAAAACTGTGCAATGAGGTGGGGGCACAAGAATAAGGCAGTTTAAGATGGATATTTGGGTTGTCTGAGTCTTGTTTACAAATAATTACTCTCTTGGGCTTTTCAGCTCTTGATAAGCCTTTCAGAATTTGGAGAATTTACAGCATGGCAATAGTTGTCAAAATAGTTCAACTATCCCAGTTCCAACTTTGCTAAGAAGAAAGAGACCCAGCAAGGACATTTGTCTTTCCCAGGAGCAGAAAAAATGTTAGTGCTACATTCATAGGCTCCAGCTTCTGTGTCATATGATTCTCATGCCTAATCATGACTAGGTCCCACAGAAAACAATGGAAGATGAAGGGGTTCTATTGTACATGTGCTTTTTCTTTTTAAACGATTTTCTTAGTAATTGTAAAGAGTTGTTGGACATTGGTTTCAGTAGACCAAGTGGTTACCTGATCACAGCTCCCTGTCTCAACATCCCTTATCAGCAGTCTCAAAAGTGAACCAAGTTTTCCATCAGCGTCAGCATCACAGGAATACTCAGTCATTCTGGTTTTCATTTGTTTCTCCCTCTGCTTCCCCCTGCTTCCAGATGATAGACATGATGTACTTTGTCATCATTATGCTGGTGGTGCTCATGAGTTTTGGGGTCGCCAGGCAAGCCATCCTCTTTCCCAATGAGGAGCCATCATGGAAACTGGCCAAGAACATCTTCTACATGCCCTACTGGATGATTTATGGGGAAGTGTTTGCGGACCAGATAGACCGTAAGCAAGTTTATGATTCTCATACACCAAAGTCAGGTATTTAACTTTAATTGGGTCATATCTTTTCCAAGTTCATTTGTTTGTTCTCAATAAATGGCTCAAGATAGAGGACTGATTCCTAGCTTGCTATCTTGGAGGAAAAAAAAAACATTTATAGAAGGTGAATATACAATTTTAGCAAAGTAGTCCTCGGGTGTTTTTTCAGGTATGTCCTTCCTGTGACATCTGGTGTGCCAAATTTGACCAAGAATGGACCATTTTAAAAGATCTAAATTCCTTGGGAATTCAAAATCCTGGGGGCCATGTGTTGAATATTTCAATATTAAAAGTATATTATATCATTACTCCCCATCCCTATCCTAGCCTTTAAAAAATAAATTCCTTGGGTTTGACTTCAGGACAAATAAACAATTCTCAGTTTCACCATCAGAATTCAAGAGTGAGGGCAAACAGCTGCGTGGTGTTTTCCTTGCACTGGAAACTATTCTCCAGCTCCTTTTCCCACTGTCTTAAATTATGTGCTATTGAGACTCAAAAGAAGCTAGTATTCATTGCCTGGAAGTATGGAAAATGCCTTAGGTTATAAACTGAGTTGCTTGCTTATAAATGCCAGAAAAAAAAAAATGGTATCTATATCATGAAGTGACTCATTGTGGGGAGTGAGTGCCAGCAGGCCCCCGATGCTTCATGCCCTAATAGATGCTGATTCTCTGTAATAAACACCCTTCTTATACAGAGCTTGAAGATAGTTGTATCCTATGAGTCTGTTCCAGCATTTTATTTGGACCAAATGTCAGGGCACACCAAGCATTGGGAAATTATTTGGGAAGAAACTTCAGAAAAGAAATATCTTTCATTGTGGAGGAGTTGAATCCCAGGAGCAACCATTTCTCATTTTCCCTGAGGAGTTTAGCTCTAGAAATAATATCCTTCCACCATTGTTGAATTAACATTTTTCTAACATTTTTTGCTGACAGGCCAGCCATCTGAGCTCTGGACTGTGGACACGGATTACAGTTATATAACTAGATAGTATAGCTTATAAAGAACAGGAGCAAAAACTAGTCGGCATCCCCCAATACCCACCCCTGCCAGTTTTAGGTAGGATTAAGACTAGGGAAATAAGGACAAATGACCTAAAAGTGTGAGCCCTACAGGCCTGTGAAGAGTATGTGTACAGTAGCCACAGAACACACTAGTCTGTCATTTTCCCTTCCATGATGAGTTTTGAACAAATACTCTTTTCTTCTCAAAATGAGTTATCTGAGGCAAGAAGGTTTTTTTGGAACACCTAATTGGAACAAATACCCATTTCATGAGACTTAGCCAACTCACTGAGCAAAAATTCTAACTCCATCTCCCAGTTGGAATATCTTTGACAATGTGCAGCCTTCACCAAGACAGCTTTCCAGGGACCGGGGGAAACTCTTTTGAATTGATTCTTTCAAATGGTCCCTGAAGGCAACATAACACTCGAAAGCCCACCTGTGATCATTCTTTTCAGCAATTAAATGTACTATTTTTCCCCAACAATTTGCTTTTCCACTTACATTATTTTGCTTTTCCTATCTCTCCTTTCTTCCCCTATGAGATTAAGCCCCCATAGGTCTGTTGACAATATGACATTTTGGGATGGGAGAAAGAGGGAGGTGTAGGTGTGCTTTATGAGTGGGATTCTGTCCGTCCGTCTACAAGTGGCCATTTATTGATGTTGTACTATGAACACAGCCTAGTGCAACAAACACCACCATTTGGCTGAATCAGAGGATCTATTGTTATTTTAAAGAAGGGCTGATTGTAGTTTAGAACTTGCAAAAACCCTGGAGATGGAAGTGTGGTGTTTTGTGTGAGTGAAGTATGAAAATAGATGTGCCACGTTGTTGAGTAGACCTGTGATGCCCTATGTGTGTGAGAATAAATTTCTACCCCGTATCCTACATACCCCAGTATGTAGCCAACCCAGCCTTGGATGGATGCAACCTTCATGACTCCCTTCCCCCAACCACTTACCTTCCGTTTTGATGTTCTGAAATTGGCTACAGTAGTAGCCACTGTTCTAAGCTAAATCAGCCAGTTTATTGTCTAGAGTGCTAAGGAGTATTTGTCCTTTCTCAAACGAGTATAGAAAGTGAAAGTGAAGTCGCTCAGTCATGTCCGACTCTCTGCAACCCCATGGACTATATTTATAGCCCACCAGGCTCCTCCATCCATGGGATTCTCCAGGCAGGAATACTGGAGTCAGGTTGCCATGTCCTTCTCCAGGGGATCTTCCTGACCCAGGGATCAAACCCGGGTCTCCCACATTGTGGGCAGACGCTTTACCCTCTGAGCCACCAGGGTATAGAAGGCTGCCCCCAAATCTGTCATTAAATTTGGCCTGTGTCATTGAATATCCCTGTCCTCTAAATGATTCGATTTCCATGTTGTGGCACTGAGTGGGCCCAAGGGAGATTGGGTGACAGCCCCGCCCTGTCATTCAGAACTGCCCAGGAGACTGGGTACCGAGCTGTTTGAGAAAGGTACAAATCGTTTATGCTGCCCTGCGGTGTCTTGCCTCTTTTCTGTGCCATGCCCAGGTTGGTTTGTGAAGCATGTGTTCAGGCTAATTGGATCTCATATCCACCTAGACTGCCAGGGTCCACCAGCCCCATCCTGTGGACGTGCCCTGTGGGGGCCTCTCCAAGCACTGCTCATTCTTGCACACCTTTTCAGAGGGACTCATTTATAACATAATGCACGCGCTCCATATCTAACTCTTTTTGTTTTTAGCTGCAAAAGTGCTGAAGCCATTTCATATTGCAGAAATAATCTTTCTTAATTGGAATGAATGTATTATATGTGATTGTATAATGGGGGCCGTGGGGTGGTGGGGAGGTTATTAACATTTGTCCCACACCTCAGAAGGGAGGACAACTTTAAATGCCCTCACTTCTGGGAAACAGTGTTACCCAACTATAGATTTTTAAAATACATTTCATTTTTTTCTTGTAGGTTGTCCTAAACCCAGAGAATATCAATAAGGCCAAAAAAAAAAGCTAGAATGAAACTTCTAAGGTTACTTTCCAAATGTGCTCAAAGATTAAAAGGGAAAAGAGGAAAAAAAAAAAAAAAAAGAGTGTAAATTCCCAAAATGACTTTTCACCTCTGAGCCAGGTTGGATGAACACAAATGATAGTCCAGCCTTAATCTCAATTTATATTTAGCAGCTGAAACATTTGCTTTGGTGTTGAGAGCAGAAGTGAGTGTTAAAACATGATTGGAAACAGCAGATAATAAAACTCAGGAAAGGAGAGTGACAATCTGCTCTGTCTAGACAGCTTTGCCAAACACCCTGATTAACTGATGGGGGTTGAACTTGCCATCATTGTCTGATTGGTTGGCTCCTGGTTGGGTTTTTTGTTTTTTGTTTTTTTTTGAATAGCCCCAAAGCATCTCAGGTGTCTGTGCTATATATACCAGCTCTCTAAGACCCAATCTATGGGCTACCATGAGGGAATTTGGTTGCTAAAAGTGTTGCTACCGAATGATGGCATCCTTCTGGGGCTCTCATCAAATGAACCCTGTTGCATGGCTTCTGAGAGCTGGTCAGGATCCCACTGGAGCCTGAGGGGAAAAAAGCCACTTAAGAGAAGAGGAGGTACAGAATAAATTTTCAGCACATTCACTCCAAGGCTGGGGCAAAACTAAAATTAGACGGATTCTAGCCATCTGAAAAATCTAGTTTTACGTTTTGGTGTGTGAGGTGCTTGGAAATACACCTTTACTGGTAGAGAAAATGGGGTGTCTCTGGCTTCCTCAAGTCTCTGAATGAAGGAGACTTCCCGTTATTTACAGGGCATCCTTGTGTTGCGTGCTGTACACACAGATTCTCCAGGCTGTACCAGGGCAGGGGGAAAATGAATCATGCTCTTGAATGCATTAAATCAGCATCTAAATTTAGTCCTTCTTTCTGTCTCTCTGAGTATTTTCACAAGTTTGGTTAGTAATGTGAAAGCAGAATGTCCAAAACTTACTTTCTACCATGACAACTTATTATTTGGTCGTTTCTAGTCACCCTAAATTAACTATCCAACCTACTTAGTGCATAGATCACATTTTTTTTTCTTTTATTGCCTAAGGCCTTTCCATCTGAAATTAATAGGTTATCTAGAGTAAGAGGGATTTTTGTGCTGTCATTTTGATTTGGTTTTGCTCATTTATTTATTTACTAATACAAACAAACAAACCTCTGTAGGCTTGTGGTCTGTGTGATGTTGACTGGATTTAAAGTGTTGCTTTTGTCATGAAACAAGGAGCGTGTATATGCATGTACAGTTCAAACATTCTCCTGTATTACTTTTCTGTCTCAAATTATTTTTGCTCATTTCAGGTGTGGAAATTAGGATAGCACAAGGCCAGTCTCTAAAATATGCCTGCTGTGGTGAAGCTTAGAACAGCAAGAACAGAGAGGGTGGCTATTGTTAAAAGTTTCACTCCAGTTCTGACTGGACTGACCTTCACTAATGAATTCAGAGCACACTAATGCCTGACAGCTATAGCATGGGGAGTGTTGCCTGACCGAAGAAAGTATTTTGGAAAAGACAAACTTGAGCCAAAGCCAACTTTTGGGAAAGGGGGGAATTGTTTTGCTGGGTTTTGCTTTTGCAAATTGCTAAGGAAGCAAGCCAATATGAGGCACCACCCCCATTTTCTGTCCCTGAAAGTCATCTTACACTCCAGAGACTCCCCACCCAACTTGTTTACTAATACAAACTGAGGCTTAGCAGCCTTACAAACAGCAGAACTATCTGCAGACAGGCCATTGTGATGAAATTCAGTTCACATTATGACCAGCATTTGTTCCACTGTCATCAGACTGAGCTCACAGCTCAGGCTCCATTTTTAATTTGTTCATTCTTCATTCAATGGAATCCATTGAATCCATTCAATGGATATTTATTTTATTCCTACTGTGAACTGAACATCTAGATACAGCGATGCATATGACAGAGACATTGTCTCCAAGGAGTTTGCAGTCCAGGAGAGGCAGACTGACATGGTCAATGTACATGGGGATGGAGCCCCAGACAGCAAGTAGCCAGTTCTTCCTGAGGGAAAAGGAGGGGCACAGTAGAGGAACCCTTGCAGAGTGGGAAAGTTGGACTGAGCCCTGAAATATAAGTAGATATTTGCTAGGCAGATGGGAGCAGGGGGGTGTGAAGGAGAAGAATGACATTCCAAACTGAGACTTAGCATGGAAAGTTCCAGGCTCAGCAGGTAGTTTAATATGGCTGACTGCAGGGTGAGAAGCAGGAGGCAGGAAGCAGGACAGATGGGTCTGAAAAGAGACAGGAGCATAGATTTTAGAGGAGTTGTACCTCATGCTCAGGGTAGTATCATGCTCTGATACAAGTTTTAGTTGAAGCTATCAAGCAAAAAAGGGTCCCTGAAAGGGATGGAGATGGGACCTGGGAGGACCTTAGCTAATATAGTAGCAGTTGGGATGGAGAAGATAGGCAGCAGGAAACTTCAGGAAGGTAAATTCAGAAGCACCAGGACAGAGTCAGATGGTGCAGAAGGTGGTAGTGCAGGAAGTGGATGAGAATTTAAGATGGAGGAGTTGAAGTTCACTCCAAGGTTTCTGGCTTAGTCTAACCAGTGCTGTCACATACTGAGATAGAGGAATCAGGAGGAGGACCTTTGGGAGGAAGGAGATCTGTTTACTTGGAGGTAGATGGAGCTGGAAGTTTCCATGGCAATGTGAGGAAAATCATGAAGAAGACTACTTTGTATGTAGAACTCTGGAGCTAAGTAGCAAGAGCTGGATTGGAGATACAGATTTGAAGATCAAGAATATAATGACCTGTGAAAGCCATGGAAGCAAGTAAGCTTTCCAAGAAGCACAAGTAGAGAAGGCCAGAGCAGAACACTGAGAATGGGGGAGTCAGCAGTGCAAGAGAAGAGTACAGTTAAGTGGGTGTTTAAAAGTCCATTCAGTTAGACATTTAGGAAATCACTGGTGACTTTGGCTAGAAAATTTTCGTTTCAATGGGGAGTGCAAAAATCAATTAAAGTGATTTAAGAGTAAATGAGTAGCAAGATGAAGCATTTACCAGGGAAAGGGAGGAAGAGAAGTGTTTTATATATATGAGGGGAGTGGTGTCAATGAAGTGAGGCTTGGCAAAGAAAAAGTATTGCTTCGTAATCACCCCTTGGGAAAGTCACTGACTCAGTACCTATCAAAGAATCACTTAGGGCCACCTCTTTGCATAGTTCGGTTGTCTGTTTTCTCAGTCAAAACTCAGCAGCCCAGATCAGGAAAAACAAATAGCTGGATTAAGTCAAGATTGAAGCTTTGTTGTGCCAATATAGCAAGAATAAAGGGGCCTAGGGATTTTGAAGAAGCTTGCAAGGGTTCTTAAAGTTGTGCATTATGAACTCTAAGATGGAGGGTGAAGAAAATAAAGGTACAATGTTGGTAAGTATTTCCAAATTAAAAAGAGTAATTGAAGGACTAGACTTCTAGCCTGAATACCAACTATTCTGAGAACTAAGGTTCCTCAGAGTAGTGATGATAAGATGCTGTGGTCAGAGAATGGTAAGCTGGTACTAAGGTGGGACATTTAGGATAATGATAAAGTCCAAGAGTGGCTGTAAGAATGGGTTCCAGGATACACTGGAATTGAGGTCCTGCATAGTGAAGCTAGCTTCTTCTGTGTTTGTCACTACAGGTATTGAAGTGTCCATACTAATGACACAAGATGGAGTAGACAGGAAGACTCTGAGCAGGATGACCTGGAACTCAAGGGAGAAAGGGCTTTTTGCACAAGAGTGAAAAACAGTGGTTTAGAAGAGGCAAAGTATCAGTGAGAATGCAGACAGGACTTATGGGAACCTTACTGGCAGATGAGCAGAAATGTGTGATTTCCATTTGAGAAGGTTATGGGGAGGCGGTGTCTTCCTGCAAAAGAATTTTAGCTAAGGCAAGAAAATGTAGTATAAGTATAAGAAAGCAGAGGAGTCTGTGTTCAGCGGTAAGGGTTTTCCAGAAAGCTTTGGGGAAAGGGAGAAATAGGGAAATTCAGTGGGCAGAAAACCCAACATCATATGAAGACAATAGCATAAGGCAGGATAGTTAAGCGGAAGAGTTTGCATTGCAAAAAATAGAGATCATGGGTAAGAAGTGGTTGTGAGAATAATTTTTTCAGATTGAGGCAGCTGGAGACTAGAGCCTGGTAGCATAAGAGGCAGATGAGGATGATGAGATCTAGTCTCATAGATAGACAAGAGTGACCATTGTTCAGGTTTCCAAGATTGTGTTGGAGACAAATTATTCTGTTGCCCAAGGAGTGGGTATGGCTCATAGGCCTCAGATGCAGCTAGAAAAATCAACTGTATTTTTATTACAATTCTGCTTATTTCTATTTTACATCCTACCCTCTTACACTAGGGGGAAATTATGACCTCAGGGTCACCCCTCTTTACTTTCCCTGAGGTAGATTAATGCTGGGGTGGGTCAGGTTGTAGTTTTGAGTCATCGTCTACTCATGTCCACACAGTTTGCTGCTAAAATGTCCATTATACTCATCACTGTGCAAATCTAGTTGACTTATGAGGTCTTCCCGCAGTCTCAAATCCTAGACATTTTCTCCCCCTGGGACTCTGCTATCCCATCTGAGCTGCCAGGAAGACCATGCAGCCTGAACCTACAAAGTACTTGCAAACTGGCATCCACTCTGAAACAGCCTCACATGTGTGCATAGACACATTTCTCTCCTTTCCCCTGCAGTCTTGTTCCTGCCAGAACACTTTCACGTGTTCCCTAGTTTCTCCTTTGTGTTGCCCATTCTGTTATATACATACACATTACATATACATATTGGAAAAGGGCATGGCAACCTACTCCAGTATTCTTGCCTAGAGAATCCCATGGACAGAGTAGCCTGACAGGCTACAGTCCATAGGGTTGCAAAGAGTCAGAAATGACTGAAGCAACTCAGCATGCATATATATACATATACATATAATACAAATGCTTGAAAGTGCAGAGAGCTTATACATCTGAACCACAGAAGGAGCCAGAGACTTGAAGGCTGTCTCTGGGTTGTGCCTTGCAACCCCTCCTTCCCTGATTCAGAGCCAATACCTGCTTGCAAGACAAGCAGGAAAAATGAGTGAGCATTTCGGAATGCTATCCCCCACATTGATTTAACCATCTTGTAAGGAAAAACAGGATGCCCCAAAGAAAAATAAACTTGTTGGCGCCAGGCATGCTAGCTGTAATCTCTGTGTTTCAAAGGGAGGATTGTGTGTGAATGGATCATGATGTACGTCATAATAAATCATCTCACAATATTGCTGTGGGATTTCCCAAACTCTCAGCATGGTAGTAGGTCTTGTAAGTTCTTCTAGACTAGCCCTGTCCTAGAATCTTCTGTGATAGTGGAACTGATATAGACCTGTACTTTTTATCACATGTGGCTAGTGGGCCCTTGAAACGTGACTAGTTGAAGGAAGTTTTAATTTAAAGGGCTGTGTGTTGCTAATGGCTACCCTACTGGACAGCACAGTTCTAGTATATAAAAATCCTTCAAAACACCAGCTCGTGAGAGCCAGGAATATATCTGCCTTCTTCCCTGCTGTAGCCTCAATGTCTCAAACTGTGTCTGGAACAAAAAAAAAAAAAAATAGCTCAGAAAATAGTTGATGCATGAAATAAACCCCTTAATGTAAGGACTAGAAAGAGAGTAAAGTTTTTCTCTGCTTTACACTGTTTTAAAAAGAAGATTTCAATGTAACATAATGGAATTTGAAATTTTTCAATTGAGAGAATGAAAAAGAGTTACATTTGTTAAAAAAGAATGTAAAATTTGGGTGAATTAAGTGTAGTGATCATGGATTCATACTTCAAACACACACACACACACACAGAAAGTGAACTCAGCTGGGATCCTAGAGTTGATAACTTCCTGCAGTATAGCTGAATTTGTATTCAAGAAGAGAATTACAGCCCCATTTAAGAAATATTTATTGAACAAGTCATCATTCTAGACTCTGTGCAGAGATAGAATGTTGGATAGCAGAAGAGAGGACGGAGGGAGCAAGACCAGAAGAAAGGGAGGAAGGGCGGGAGGGCGGTCAGCCCTCAGTTTGTTGTTGAGTGCCCCTGAGGAAGGAAGACAGAGCTGTGTGAGCCTAGTGGTGGGACTGGATGAGACCGGAGCAGAAACCCCTGCCAACTCTGCACTGTGCCACACTGGAGGTGGTTGCCATGCATCCCGTAACAACGGCCCTTTCCACAGGCGCAGTGTTCTGACCAAACGCACCAAGGCAGATGGCTGATTTGTACTCAAAGCAGAGCAAAGCACATCCCGTCTGATAATGTGGCAGGATTTTAACTGATGTTTATTAACAACAACTGAAAAACAGACTGACCTCCACACAGGTTAACTATTAGCAGACAGTCCCAGCAAGATTCACATGTTAATTGTTTTTTCCTCAAATGTGACAAGATAAACCTGCAGCCTCAGTAAGGAAAGGGGAAGGGGGGAGGAAAGGTGCTCAAGATCTTTTACAAGATACTGTCCAGTGGAGCGTGTAGCTTCCTGCCGTTAGATTTCAGACTCTGTCTGGCAAGTGACGTTTGACTGAATTGCTTGGCATTCAGCCAGATATTTGGTATCTAGGATATCAGGCCTGAAGTTAAGATGAGGACATGCTTCACAGAAGACCCCAATATCTTAAGGTCAGACGCAGAATTTTGAGTCTTTGCCGTGATGACACACTCAGTTCAAGTGGATAACATCCACTGATGAGTTAAAACTAGAGGGGGCTATTTCTTAATCTGGGTCATCATGACGTGATAGCAGGATGTCATCCTCACAGTGTAATATAAAAAGGAATAAAGTAGACATCCTGCTATCACATCTTCCAGATTCTAGTTAGAATAGGTTCATTCATTCAGTGACATTTACTGAGCAATTCTGTGTGCCAGACACTGTGCTAGGAGCTGGGGATTAAAAAGAGACATACATTATTGCCTTGGCTTTGAAAGATGTCTAATGGGGATGGCTGACAAGTAAACAAATCAATACATATTTCCATAGAGATGATGTTTAAGGACTTGGCTCAAAGGAAAGAAAATACTTTCATTTGAGGGTGGGCGGGAGTGAGCGGGACATGGTGAAGCAGAGAAAAACAAGGGAGGGCAAAGTACAGCCAGAGAAATTCTCCTGGAGCTAACAGTTAAGCCGGATCATAAAGGGTATTAAGAGTTTCCCAGACAGATCATAAGAGGGCATTCTAGACAGAGGGACCATTGTGCACACAGCTCGAGAGAGAAGACAAGGCATACACGAAGACAGCAGAGCAGTGAGCCTCCCTCCCTGGACCAGTCAGGGTTAGTGGCCCCCACAAGGTGCTCCCAAGCCTCCTTTACCTACCCTGGGTTAATGTATGACACCATATTGGTTTTTTCTTCTTTCTTATGTGTATCTCCCTGCTGGACTATATGCATTTTGAGAGGGTGAAAGCCACAATTTGTGTGCATCTTTTCCACCATATTTGAGTGAGTGAATGGAGAAGAGGTTAGAAAGGCAGGTTGTGAAGCCTTTGTATGTTAGGCCAAGAAATCTGAATCTTTTCTGATGGGAAATGCACAGTTTACCTTGTGTGGAGCTCGTTTCTAAGTTAAAGCTCCAGTTTATGGAATTTGCATGTTGTGACTGTCAAGTGGTGATATTGAGGCTGGGAAATACACAACCATGATACCCATTTCAGGGAAGTTAGGTGAGCCATAGAAAAACCTTTTGTTCCAAAATGTGTTTTAAAAAAGAAGTAGCAAGTTTTGACAGGTCAAAACATCATCCCCTGAATAGGTTAAATCTACTGACTCTTCTCCTCTTGGTGTGAAATATTTGAATCTTTCATCTTAACCTCCCCCACCCACCCACCCACCAAAGTAGCTGAAATCAGCATTCAGGGGAGGAAAGTTAAAATGGGGGCAGGTAATGAAACTGATGGCTCCAGCAGGAAAGGCAGACTTTGAGCAGCCAGAGGGCTTCGTGAGGCGACTCTGTGCCTGGAGGGCAGAGAAAGTGAAATGGGTGTGGGGACATTCAGAAAGAGAGGTGGTGGCAAAAACAGCTATGCCTACCTTGCAGTTTTGCCAAGGGCCCTGGCAGATGCCCGGCTTGCCTCCAAAAACAGTCTTCCATGCTGTCTGCCATAAATTGCTGATGCCTGAATTTAAGTATCAGGACTGCTTGATGTTCTAAAAAGCCTCAGGCTCCCCTAGTTCAGGCTGCAGATGCTGGAGTTCCCCACTCTAGCTTCTCCAGTTCAGTCAGGTTTCTTCTCATCTACAACCTGGTTCTCCCTGTGAGAGGATTAACAGATACAAAGGAGAGGAAGGAAGAGAGAGAGAAGGAGTACGCATTCAGGTACCACCCTCTCTCACCTTCTCCTTTAGTTCATCCTTCATTTATCTTCAGGTCCATTAAAAGTCTGCTTTCCAGGAAACTCAAGGTTCAAAAAGCCCCATGAAAGCCAACAGAAGCTAGAATACCCTCAGAGAAGTTTTCTTGTGACCACAGAATCTCCCACCGTTAAGTCTACCCGACTGGTTCTCAACCAGGAGCAATTTCACCGCCACCCCCACTCTCACCCCAGGGGACATTTAGCGCTGCTTGGAAGTGTCTTTGTGTATCTCAACTCAAAAGATGCTACTGGCATCTAGTGGTAGAGGCCAGGGATGCTACTACACAGGACAGCCTCCTAACCAAAAAAATCATCCAACCTACAATGTCAGTAGTGCTGAGGCTGAGAAAACCTTGTCTATCAGAATCCAAAATTCATTTTTTTAATTGTTGCTTCGCGAAGAAAAATGGCACCAGGTAGGTAGTTGCCATCAACATCTGCAAAGTCCTAAAGGACAGATCTGAGAAGATCCCAGGTCCTCACAACCTGATGCCAGGAACATAGTGTTTTAGGCCCCCATCTGCCATCCCTTACAGAATTTCTCAACAGCTCTCTGCGCTCTGCTCACTCAGTTGATCTTCAGACCAAAGACCAAGTTCGGACATCATGCAATTATGATGTCAGAGTAGTCAACATGATAAGCCACTTTTAGAAAGGCCCCATCTCCTGTTCTTGGGGACCAGTTTTGAATGGAATAAATCTAGCTACCACTGCAATGAAGTATGAGGAAAACCCAGAAGCCTTACCTATAGTTCACAATTCACTAAATATTTTGCTGATCCAGGTAGAGACTAACAAACTTCAAAACTTCCCAAGTTTGTATCTGAGAGATGCCAGTGGTTTTTTAATAGGAAAGCAACATCCTGCATGACTAGAGAAAGTGGCCTGAGTGGCCTTGGAAGTCCTGTGAAATCGTCCCATTCAGCCAGTCTAGCTCATCATCTGGGATGAAGCAGAAAGGAGAACCACACTCCCCGTGAGCAGACTCAGTAGGTACAGCTACTGGCCGACTTAACACCACGGGACCAGATCCAAAACCATTTTTAAATATTTGCTGCAGCCAGTGATTCTCTCCTGAGTAGACCACAGGATCCAGCTTTACAAAATCACAGTCCTTGAAGCAAAGGAATGGAGTCTGTGGCATGCCCTTTTTAATATTCTGAACAAGGGCTTTATAAATAAAATGCCACTGTGAATTGAGTGGTTGCAGTACGGCTCCAGGAAAGCCAGTTGCTGACAAGTACTGCAAAGTCAAGGATGCCACCTGAGGAACATAGCGTTCAGCAGCCAGAGGAACTGTGTACGGCGTATGCGGTTCTATCATACAGCGAGAACTTGAATATACAGGACGGGGACTAAAAGATGAGATTCTTTTCAGTGAATTTAAGATTATAAAACCTGTCAGGAGTCAACACGAGATAACCAAGTGTCGAAGATGTCACCGCTCTTTGAAAAGTGTACAGCAATTGCACTTAAGCAGATCGTACCAAATATAAGGATGCCTGAGTTCTTCATTAACTGTCAAGTGTATTACAAAGGCTGTGTCATGAAGTTCATGGGTTTCTTCTGGCATTTCTAGGCAAAGGGAAGTCAATTAACATTTGCTGAGATCCTGTTACAATGGCTGGCACTGGACCAGGCTCAGGATATTCTGAAACCTGCTGAATCCTGATATACTGTCAGTGTACAAAAAGAGTAGAGATTAAGTAAATTCCTTACGGTGCACAGCCAGGTTGGTAGAGGCAGAATTGGAACCCAGACCTGTCTAACGCCTAACTCTGTGCTCTCATCTCTACATTGTAACAGAAGGCTGCTTTCATCTGATTCCACAGCTCTCCTTTCTCCTCCACACCTTGCTCCACTGACTGGACCATAGGTATGCATTTATTTACCTAGAAACTACTTATCAAGTGCCCTGCTTGGCCCTGGAGAGAAAGTGGTGCACAAGAGAGGTTTCATCTTTCCCTTATTGGGAATTACGTTCTCCTGAGGGCAGGTGAGGTAGATAGTAAACAAATAAATACTTTGGGAGTAGTAATAGGTTCCATAAAGAGAAGGTCATGGAGTCATTGGGGTGAGGATTCAGGGTACAATTTTGCATAGAATGGGAAAGACCTTGAAGAGATATTTGTACTGAAATATAAATGATGAAAACCCAGGTGGCAAGAACTGGGGAAAGAACATTCCAAACAGAGGGAGCCATGACGTGGTAGGAATGATCTAGTTATGTTTAACTAGAATCAGAAAGAATGCCTGTGTGACTGGAGTTTAAGATGCAAAGCAGCTCAAGTTTGTATAATACATTTTGGTGGAAATCCTGGGTTTATATGTGTGATTTAATTCTAGGTTGTTGTTCAGTTGGTAAGTCATGTCCGACCTTTTGCAACCCCATGAACTGGAGCATGCCAGGCTTCTCTGTCTGTCACTATCTCCCTGAGTTTGCTCAAATTCATGTCCATTGACTCAGTGATGCCATCCAACCATTTCATCCTCTGTCGCCCTCTTCTCCTCCTGCTCTCAATCTTTCCCAGCATCAGGATCTTTTCCAGTGAATCTGTTCTTTGCATCAGGTAGCCGAAGTATTGGAGCTTCAGCTTCAGTATCAGTCCTTCCAATGAATATTCAGGACTGATTTCCTTTAGGATTGACTGGTTGGATATCCTTGCAGTCCAAGGGACCCTCAAGAGTCTTCTCCAACACCACAGTTCAAAAGCATCAATTCTTCAGCGCTCAGTCTTCTTTATGGTCCACCTCTCACATCCACACATGACTACTGGAAAAACCATAGCTTTGACTATACGGACCTTTGTCGGCACAGTGATATCTCTGCTTTTTAAAACTGTCTAAAACCGTTTAAACGCTTTAAAAAGCATTTAAAACCAAAATGCTGTCTAGGATTGACATATATCTGTTCTTCCAAGGAACAAGCGTCTTTTAATTTCATGGCTTCAGTCACTGTCTGCATTGATTTCGGAGCCCAAGAAAATGAAATCTCATACTGTTTCACATTTTCCCCATCTATTTGCCATGAAGTGATAGGACCGGATGCCATCATCTTCATTTTTTGAATGTTGAGTTTTAAACCAGCTTTTTCACTCTCCTCTTTCACTGTCATCAAGAGGCTCCCTAGTTCCTCTTCACTTTCTGCCATTAAAGTGGTGTCATCTGCATGTCTGAGATTTGTTATTTCTTCCAGCAATCTTGATTCCAGCTTGTGATTCATCTAGACTAACATTTCACATGATGTACTCTACATATAAGTTAAATAAGCAGGGTGACAATATACAGCCTTGACGTACTCCTTTTCCCATTTGGAACCAGTCTGTTGTTCCATATCCAGTACTAACTGTTGCTTCTTATCCTGCATACAGGTTTCTCAGGAAGCAGGTAAGTTAGTCTGGTATTCCCATTCTCTTTAAGAATATTCCATAGTTTGTTGTGATCCATGCAGTCAAAGGCTTTAGCATAGTCAAGGAAGCCAAAGTAAAAAATTTTTTTTAATTCCCTTGCTTTTTCTATGATCCAGCAAAAGTTGGCAATTTGATCTCTGGTTCCTCTGCCTTTTCTAAATCCAGCTTGTACATCTGGAAATTCTAGGTTAGGGACTGGATTTAAGAACAGATCAGCAACTCTGTAATCATTCAGAAACCAGCCCGCCATCATATGCTGATAGGAGGGTGGAGAATCTTCCAGAAACCAGTGGCTTCCAGAATCAAGAAGGAAACCCCCCTTTGGCCTCACTGAAGGGTTCCCTCAACACTGGGATGGTAGTACTGTGGATGCTCTAAAAAAAAACTCATCATGAATGAATTAGACACCCACATGGAAAACTCACTGTACCTCCCAAGAGGAAATTTACCTGTCTCTGTGAGTGTGTCAGATAGCCTCCATCATCAAAACTGTGAACATCTTAGTAACGTAAACAAGGATACACACTTGTAAATGAGACATGCTCACAGATGGGTCAGAAGATTACAAATTGTGAAGAGGCAAATAAAAAATGTTAGCCATGAGAAACCAGCACCATGCACTGGATATAACACAGTCAAGTGGAAAACATCTTCCAGAAGAGTTTGCTGTGTGCATGCAGAGCTCAGTTATGAATGACTTGAGGCACTGTAGCAGGGACAGCCCATGATGGGACCAAGAGCTGGATACTCTGAATCCCAGTTCTGTCACCTCCAATAGCTCTGTGACCTTGAGCAAGTTGGTGACCCTCTCTGTGCTTCAGTATTCTTAGCAAATTTAGGACAGTAAGGAAGTTTGCCTTGGTGTACCTCTTCCACAGCAACACTATTAAGAAAAAGAGCAGTCTTTCCCACATCAGTATACTAAACCCAAGAAATACAGGAGTTCATGCATATTAGTGTTTATGATGAAGCTAAAATCTGCATCTGTGTCAAAGTGTGATGTGTTCAAATAAAACATTAATGAATAATGGCCCTGGTGATGTGCAGATGTGCCAAATTAATGAAATTTGGGGAAAGAATGGAACAAAATTTGCACTTTAAAAGGCACAATATCAAGGATTTCTCAGAGATAAGGTGGTATTAGTGGTAAACAAGGCAAGGGTGAAGTGAAAACGCTTATAGAGTTGAGTCCTATGTAGCAGATGTTCACCAAGCTGTTGCTTAAACCTCCAGTCCCTTGCAGCAGGGAAGCCAGCTCCAAATAGGTGCAGGAGCCTTGAGCCATCCAAACAGCAAGGTGCTTTCCAGCATCCTCTATTCCACTGTGTTCTTTTCAAACAAACCCAATGAAACAGTTATGCCAAAACAAGTCTCAAATAGCATTCCTCTCACTTGAGTGGCACAGTGGTAAAGAATCTGCCTGCCACTGCTGGAAGCACAGGAGACATGGGTTTGACCCCTGGGTCAGGACGATCCCCTGGAGTAGGAAATTGCCACCCACTCCAATATTCTTGGCTGGGAAATCACATGGACAGAGGAGCCTGGTGGGCTATAACCCATGGGGTCACAAAGAGTCAGACATAACTGAGCAACTGAGCAGGCACACACACTCTTTTACAGCAACGCAGAACCAAGGTTCTGTCGCTGCTGATCATCATGAAAACCAACGATCTTCTTTGCCCTATTATGTCTGCCTTCCAGCCAACCTGAAAGTCATTGTGGATAGCTAATGCAATTTCTCATCCATTCATAGATTCAGCAGATGTTTAGAACCTACTGTGTTCCAAGCACTATGGTGGGTGCTGGGGTATAGTAATGAGTAAAACCTAAGTAGGGGCATCAGATATCAAACACAGAATCTCACAAACACTTAATCTTAAGCTCTGGTAAATGTGTGTTCAAGAAATAGAGGTGATATGAGAACATCAAACAAGGAGACTCAGGGAAAAGCTTTCTGAGGAAGTGACTTTTTGAGTTAAGCTGGCGGCCCATTCTGGTGTTCTTACCTGGAGAATCCCAGGGATGGCAGAGCCTGGTGGGCTGCCATCTATGGGGTTGCAGAGTCAGACACGACTGAAGCGACTTAGCAGCAGCAGCAGCAGCAGCATGCAGAGTAAGTAGGAGTTTGCCAGGCAATGAGCAGGAGAACCCAGAAGTAGTCTTGGACAAGGCCCTGAGTCAAGAAGGAGGTAACTCTTGTTGATAACTGGGAGAAAACCAACATGATAGAAACATAGCATACAAGGGAATATATAGTTTGAAAAAAGCTGAAGAGCAAATGAGGGTCAAGTTGTCTAGGACCTTCTAAGCCAGTGTAAGGATATGAGTTTTTTCTTAGATTTAATGGAAAATTTTTGAAAGGCTTGTTGCAAAATTTAGCTGTATTACTGATTGTGGTTGTGGTGTTATATATATGTGTGTGTGTGTATGCATACTTTTGTAAGTGTGTTTATGTGTCTGTGATGTGAACTGCATGATCTGATCAATCAACATCAATCCAGCGGTTACCATGGGGACTATTGAGGGTTCAACAAGCACCAGATCATGCCAAATAGGAGCACAAACCTGAATTCCAGGTTTTGCCCTCATATGCTGGCTATGAACCCAGCCTCTAGCTGAGCAATGAATTGATTGGTCTTAAACTACATCAGTGGTGATTTGGCTTGGTACCATGGTCTCTGTATTTTGGAAATTTTATCTTGTGATTCAAGGAGTGTTTCTGCCTAGCCTCCTTGCTTGGGGGGCACCACTGGTATTTAATAGGTGGGGTTCAGGGAGGGCCCATGTCCTGCAATGTACAGGACACTCACACAGTCAAGCATTGTTCTCTGTCCCACACAGCTCTCCAGTGTTTCTGCAGGCATTCATGTAGGTGAAAAACCTGGATATGATTATCTGAGCCTAGCTCCATTTTACATTTAAAGACACAATATTTTTGCTTGTTTTTAATAAGCAGTAATTTTTTCCAGGAATGAAACCACTGTGAAAATTGATGGCTCTGGTATTCTGTTTGCTTTGAACCTTTCCCAAGGGTTGTTCCCCCTTTTGAAAAATCAGCTCATCAGTGACAATGCTGCCCATTGTTCTTGAGTCTTCTATTCAGTCTACATTTGTGTCTGTCATTCATGCAGATTCTTCACATAGGTGTGAAGGTATCTTCACATAGGTATCTGCCCACTTCACTGTGGCTTGTGGAATAATCACACCTGAGCATTTATATATCAAAATATTTATTATGTTATAAATCACTTTCCTTTTATTCTCCCTGTATTTTTAAAATTAGAATATTAGGTATTTTTCTGTAATTGTGCATACAGGTAAATTATACCATTGATAAATTTTATTTCAGAACAGTAAAGGAAAAAAATACAAATATTATAAAAAAGAGTTGTTGGATCTGATAAAATTGATAGCAATGAACAAGCTTTTCTGGTGCTTCAAAATACTGTGATTTTAATAATCTACCTACCTACTATCTTTGGATAGTCTCTTGGTAACTTTAATGTGTAGAGAATCTATGTAAAATTTTACTTTGTTAAATAGCCCAGAGAGTTATCAAGGTTGACACCACACGAGAAGTCCCGTGGGTGTCATTTGTCCTGGACATAACATGACGGGACGGACGTTTGGCCTTTGTGGTAGTTGTTGTTCAGTCGCTGAGCCGCATCTGACTCTTTGCGACCCTGTGGACTGCAGCCCGCCAGGCTTCCCTGTCCTTCACTATCTCCCTGAGTTTGCTCACACTCATGTCCATTGAGTCAAGTAATGCCATCCAACCACTTCATCCTCTCTTGCCCCCTTCTCCTCCTGCCCTCAATCTTTCCCAGCATCAGGATCTTTTCCAATGAGTCTGTTCTTCGCATCAGGTAGTCAAAGTATTGGAGCTTCAGCTTCAGCATCAGTCCTTCCGATGAATATTCAGGACTGATTTCCTTTAGGATTAACTGGTTGGATCTCTTTGCAGTCCAAGGGACTCTCAAGAGTCTTCTCCAACACCCCTGTTCAAAAGAATCAATTCTTCGGCTCTCAGCCTTCTTTATGGTCCAGCTCTCACATCCACACATGACTACTGGAAAAAACATAGCTTTGAGACCTTTGTGGTATTCTTCCCCAAATTCTTTAACTCCAGTCTAATCAGGAGGGGAAAAATATATGACAAAATCAAATTGAGTGATATACTTCAAAGCACCTAACCAGTATTCCTCAAAAGTGTCAAGGTCATAAAAAAAAAAAAAACAAGGGAAAAAAGTAAAAAAACAAGAGGACTGAGAAACTGTCACAAACCAGGAGACTGAGGAGATTTGATGACCAGATGCAACGTAGCGTCCTGGATGGGACCCTGAAAGAGAAAAAAGACATTACCAGAAAACTGATAAAATATTGACCCAAGCCTGGAGTTTAGTTAACAGTAACATCCCAATGTACATCTCTTCATTTCATCAAAAGCACAGTAGTTGTATAAGACTTACACTAGAGGAGACTAGGTCAAGGGTATACAGAAATTCTCTATACCATCTTGGCAACTTTTCTATAAATTTAAAATTATTCAACTTTTTTAGTCCTTTTAAAAAACGTAGGGAGACATTAGGAGTCCCACATTTTAAAAATGTAGTTTTTCTAAAGATATAAAAATGCTCATCATATGAAAAGATAACAATTAAAACAGAAGAAATGTCATATCTTTCTTGGACCCTTATACTCTAGGGTCAATATATGAAGAAAACAAAGACAATAGGGAAACCATTGTCAGCTGATAGAAAACATCTTGTCCTTAGTGAATAAACAAGTGCCAAGAGACATGGTGGAAATGGAGGGAGTAGAGTGGCCGTGTCAATCAAATGAATTGAGACCAAGCTTTGAAGAAGGAAAAGGGCCTTGCAGGCAAGACAGAAAGCCTGGTTGACAGAAGCAGGCTATTCTTGGGAAAAGTTTGCATCAAGTAGCAATGAGATATAAGGGTAATAAAAATAATAACAGTCAATACTGGAGTAGCACTGTCTGTAATCAGGCATTGTCATGTTTTGCAAGTGCTCACTCAGTTATTCCCCGTAAACAGTCTATGAGGTAGGATTGTTATTGTTGTTTAGTTGCTAAGTTGGGTCCAACTCTTTGCAACCCCATGGACTACAGCCTGCCTGGCTCCTCTGTTCATGGGATATTCCAGGCAAGAATACTGGAGTGGGTTGCCATTTCTTTCTCCAGGGGATCTTCCCAACCCAGGGATCAAACCTGAGTTTCCTGCACTGCAGGCGGATTCTTTACCACCGAGCCACCTGGAAAGCCCTGAGATAGGATTATTGCCCCTATTTCTAACGGATAAGGAAACTGAGTCACAGAGAATATTATGTACATGTTAGATTGAACTATGAAGTTGCCGTTTTTGTAGGTCAAAATTGTTTACTCTCAGAAATTTCATGTGGTTTGACCTGATAAGTAAATTGCCTAAAGTCCATGGCTATTTTGACAGGCAGAGCTAGACTTTGAACCCTGGCAGCTGGCTCAAGAGTCTGGGCTAAGAGCCTTGTGGCTAGAGGGCCTCTTACAGACATGGCCAACACTTACTGAACGCATACTGTGCACCCAGCGCCATCTAAAGTTTTACACGTATCAACAAGTCATTTATCTTTGCATCAACACTCTTGAGGTAGGTATGATAATCACCCAATTTATAGTTGAGGAAACAGAGACTCCGAGAATTTAAGTGACCTGCCAAAGCTTACACAGCTAATAAAGGCAGAGCTGGGATCTGAACCCAGGCTGACTGGCCCGGGGGCCTGGATCCAGTGCTCCTTGCCTCTCATGTGTTTGTAGATGTGATGTGACAGAATTTGAACTGAGATAAGATTTCACTGCATTTCAGTACTCTGGAGAGGAAAGGCTTTTCCTGTCAAACCTCAGTACAGATCCTCAGGACTTTGCATTGGAAGGATACGCGAGAAAGGGACATTGTATTTTCTGGACAGCTCAAAATGAATGATGTTGTTATTCTGATGGAGTAGAAAACTGACCTCGTAATTACTTCAAAAATAAGTAAATAAAAGACAGATGAAAGATAATGGAGCAAAAGGAGAGAAAGAGAATGTGAAAGACTAGAAGATTCATTATAGAAGGTATTTTAGATGTTTCTATGCTGGAGATCGGAGAAGGCAATGGCACCCCACTCCAGTACTCTTGCCTGGAAAATCCCATGGACAGAGGAGCCTGGTAGGCTGCAGTCCACGGGGTCGCTAAGGGTTGGACACGACTGAGCAACTTCACTTTCACTTTTCACTTTCATGCATTGGAGAAGGAAATGGCAACCCACTCCAGTGTTCTTGCCTGGAAAATCCCAGGGACGGGGGAGCCTGGTGGGCTGCCGTCTATGGGGTCGCACAGAGTCGGACACGACTGAAGCGACTTAGCAGCAGCAGCAACTTGTTCCTACTCTTAAATGATTGACTGACCATTCAGTGGACATTTGGTGCTTGGATCTACTCTGTTGAACAATCAGTGGTCATGTCAGAATGGCCCAATATTCCATCTATTTAATTTACACCCAGAATCTCTTAGGCAAAGAAGAAAAATCTAGCCACCATTGCTATCCAGCAATGTAACTTTTTAAAGTATTATTTAATAATATCTAAAACTCTTCTAATCTTAACTATCACGTGAATCAAATTAGCAGAAAAGTCCGAATTATAGAATATTTTAAAATGCAGTTTTATTTTTCCATGTACAATATCTTAGACTAGCTAGCTATGGATTGTTTAGCAAGAAGATTCTACACAAATAAAGAGTCCAAGAATCTAAAGTAATTTCAATCTCGAGTATAAAATAATTCAGATCACTAGATCTACAAAAATATGAAAACCTTTTTGTCTCTTTAACTCTCAAAATAGAGCAAATTAAGGCCCATGAACCATTGTTTATGGATCAATATTCTGGGTCAGTTCTGTGGAAATATAATTTAGACTAGAGCCAGGCCCAAACAGGCCTAAGTATAAAAAATATTAATGAATTCATATGAATATTTAATTATTTAAATTAGGCTGCAGTGACTGTATCGCTGGCACCACTCTGTCCACTTGGTCCTGTACCTGCCATAAGAATGGCAATTCTTTTGCATTTTGAAGCACATAAGCATGACTGTGAACATCTCTGTTGATCTCAGATGCTGACATACAGACTTCCACCAGTTAGTAAAGCCAGATCCCTTCATTTGATATTCCTCAACTTGACATCACTGGTTCCTGTTGTAATCTGGAACCAGCTGGAGCAGTGCATATCCATGGCAACCATCAGTATAACCAATTCCTTCACTCACCTAGTAACATGAAATAATACAGTATCCTTTATAACACACAGCAGCTAACAAGATTTGGTTTTGCTCCTTGATTATACATTATTGTGGGTTGGCCCTCAGCCTCTTCTCAACAGAAATCCTACTGCAACCCAACACTACTATGCTAAATGAAGCTGTCACTCATGGTGGATGCCAATAGCTATACCTAAGAAAGCTGCTTATTCTTGGCCCATTTACACACTTTAGTGAAATGGAGAGATCTCTGTTTCCATGACTAAAAAGCAGACTGTTTACACAGTTAACTGGGATAAATGAGACCTATGGAAGGCTTAAATTGAGTCTTCAAGCCTGTGGGTTAAAGCTAAATGATGCTTCCAGGCCTGGAATTATTCATACCCCTTCCAAAGACTATTAGTTTACTCATTTTCAAAGGTACCATTGAACAATAAATAAAATAAAACCTGGGTTTTCAAATTTCTTTCATTATATTTGTGGTGATAAATATACATGTTTCTATTTACATTGAATGTATTATCCACACAGATGTGGTTCTAAAATAAGCATATTGGCCTAAAATCACTTCTGGTTCAATTTACTCTGAAAAGTTTTTATAACATGAAAAGAGTATTATTTATGAACATTACCATTTGAGAGCCACTGACCCAGACTAAAAAACGAAACACAAAGATAGTCTAAATACTATGTCTGGGCATAAAAACCTTCATGACTCTAATGTAACTCTCAAGTCCATCACCATGAAAAATAACACAATGTGGTAGTTAAGATGATGAAATCTTAGGTTTGAATCCAGGCTCTGAGTTCTCTTACTAGCTGTGTGTCTTTGGGCAATTCACTTGCCTATTTGTGCCTTGGTTTACTCACCTGTAAAATGGACATAAAAGAATCTACCTGATGTGGACTAAATTGTGTCCCCTCCAAAATTTATAGGTTGAATCCCTAAGCCCCATTGTGATTGCACTGGGGCCTTTGGAAGGTAATCAGATTTAGATGAGATCACGAGGGTGGGACCCTCATGATGGGATTAGTGCCCTTATAAGAAGAGACTGAAGAGACCTTTCTTCTCTCTCTGCCTTCTGCGGACACAGTGAGAAGGTAGCCATTTGAAGCCAGGCTGTCACTGGGGAACCAGATCAGCTGGCTATTTGATCTTGGACTTGTTAACCTCTGGAATTGTGAGAGATATCTGTTATTTAAACCACCCAGTTTATGGTATTTTGTTTTATGGCTGTTTGAGTTAAAACACCACCTTATTCTCTTTTTCATATTTTTATGAGCTGAAAATTATAAAGCATGCAAAATAATGCCTGAAATATAGCAAGTGTTTTCTGAATTGGTTTTCAAATGAAATTTTTTTAAAAAATAAATGAACGGGTGGGAAATTCTAAAGTGTTTCTTTCAGGGTTTCAACCATTTTGTCTTATAATCTTAATAATCTTTTAAAAAAATTGTTACCATGACAAGTGAGCTAATATATATGAAGTTATCTGACATAGAATCTGATACACCCATCTCTAGGGCATTTGTAACCACAGTTGTCTGCTATAAAAATGCTTGTTTTATTAATACTTGAGTTTGAGACTTGTTTCATCAGACCCACATCAACCTGTTCTTTGAAAAGCTGTAGTGAAAATCCTGGCCATCTGCCTTGTCCGTTCAAGTAGACATGGCCTATTGTGGCCCCAAGGAACAATGATCTCACTCAGTCCACTGGGCATTGGTTTTATGTAGTCTTAAGTAGAATTGCATCTTACGCTGGGATTTGGTTGTAGCTAGGTGGTACATTGGAGAAGGCAATGGCACTCCACTCCAGTACTCTCACCTGGAAAATCCCACGGACAGAGGAGCCTGGTAGGCTGCAGTCCATGAGGTTGCTAAGAGTCGGACACGACTGAGCGACTTCACTTTCACTTTTCACTTTCATGCATTGGAGAAGGAAATGGCAACCCACTCCAGTGTTCTTGCCTGGAGAATCCCAGGGACAGAGGAGCCTGGTAGGAGGCCATCTATGGGGTCACACAGAGTCGGACACGACACAAGCGACTTAGCAGCAGCAGCAGCAGGTGGTACATTAAATGCATATAGAAGACTGTTCTTTGTATCTTGCTAACTAACTTAGCAGTCAAGCTGGATTTTACCCCATAACTTTCTTTAGCTCTCCTTCCTCTTCTCTCCACTCTCCCTCCAGGTGGGGGTGGGGGTGGGGGTGGAAGTG
>NW_011495030.1:1254446-1257361 GCF_000754665.1 Bison bison bison
GCCATCTATGGGGTCACACAGAGTCGGACACGACTGAAGCGACTTAGCAGCAGCAGCAGCAGCAGGTGGTACATTAAATGCATATAGAAGACTGTTCTTTGTATCTTGCTAACTAACTTAGCAGTCAAGCTGGATTTTACCCCATAACTTTCTTTAGCTCTCCTTCCTCTTCTCTCCACTCTCCCTCCAGGTGGGGGTGGGGGTGGAAGTGTGTGCACACGTATATGCTTATCATTGAGCAAGCCGCCCAGAGTCTGCACATTAACCATTCTCTTTTTATGAAATAGTTGTATAAGATACAGAGAAAGAAAGAACATTCAGTTACAAACTTCCCAAGTTTGCAACCCACAAGCTGGTTCACCAGAACCCAGAGAACATCCTTTGTTTCACAATTAGGCAAGAGATATAGTAGAAAAACCCCAACTTGTTTCCTTTCTATGTAGGACTCAGAAACTAGCCGTTTTATATTGCTTTGTGGTTTAGTTTTCAGATTTTCCTACAGGTCTATTCAGATTAACTTGGCCAAAGGAAATGCCTCCTCTGAGATACTGCATGAAGCATAAGCTTAGGAAGATTGGGAAGCCCTTTAAAAAGAATATCATATATTTTTCACATGTCATTAGCATGTACTTTGTGTGATAACAAAGTGAAGCCATCTGATTTTCAAATACTTGAATCAACATCGTCAACTCAGTTGATCACTTGTGAAAAAAACAGCATCTTTGGTGTGTGGGGGGGGGTTTGTCTAGGTACAGGAGATAAATACAGATTTTATATAAACCATCTATTTCATTTAAAAAGAGGTAACAAGAGGTAGCAACCTTCCTATTTTCATGAAGAAAAGAAATGAGTATTTAAACCCACCCTTTCTTTGCATATGCCTTGTGATAGATAGACACACTTTTGAATAAAACTGCCTAGAAGTTTTTCAGACTAACTGTGACTACAGCTTTTGGTTAGGTTTCCTGTCCCAGGAAAGGTTAAGATACTTAGGAAACAGAGGGTCTTTGCCTGTCCCTAAGCTTACTGTTCATTGACACAGCGGGTACAGCAAATAGTTTGCATTAAGAGCCACCACTGAGGGGTTTAAGCAGTGATGAGAAAAGCTTGGATTGTGTTCTGAAGTCATTATAATAAGAACCTTGTTCCCTCTCCCAAGACTCATACTGTGAGGGCTTCTTCTGTCTATAAAAGTTGATTTTGCTCAAATCAGCTTTCCCTCAGCAGGCTGCTTGTTTGGCCAATAAAGGCAGAATAACTGTTGACGTGGTTAGGATTGAAAGAGTGAGCCCGGGCACCTGTTCTCATTAGCCCTCCATCTCTTTATGGTGATGAACACAGAAGGAGTCTGAGAGCTACCACTGCAGACTGTGAAGGACCAGGGTTTAGCTCCCTTTAGTCCACCACCTGGGGACAGAGGGTTGGCCCCTGTTTCATTTAAGGGCATGCATGCCAAGTCACGGAGAAGGCAATGGCATCCCACTCCAGTACTCTTGCCTGGAAAATCCCATGGACAGAGAAGCCTGGAAGGCTGAAGTCCATGGGGTTGCTGAGGGTTGGACACGACTGAGCAACTTCACTTTCACTTTTCACTTTCATGCATTGGAGAAGGAAATGGCAACCCACTCCAGTGTTCTTGCCTGGAGAATCCCAGGGACGGGGGAGCCTGGTGGGCTGCTGTCCATGGGGTCGCACAGAGTCGGACATGACTGAAGTGACTTAGCAGCAGCATGCTAAGTCAATTTAGTTGTTTCCGACTCTTTGCAACCCTATGGACTGTAGCTCACCAGGCTCCTCTGTCCATGGGATTCTCTAGGCAAGAACACTGGAGTGGATTGCCATGCCCTTCTGCATGAGGTCTTCCCAACCCAGGGATCAAACCTCTGTCTCTTATGTCTCCTGCACTGGCAGTCAGGTTCTTTACCACTAGCACCACTTAGAAAGTCCTCACTTAAGGGCTTTGAGGGTCTATTGGGAAAAACAGAAGTAATGAAGAAAGGGCTTACTGAATAAATGAAAAAACTGTCAGGCAGTAGCCAGAATAGATGAGGCGGGATTACTCAGCTGCGTTAGTAAAGCCAATAAGAATTAACAATAAATAGCAATGCCTTATCATGACCTGATTGGATCCTGGGAGATCCTTCCATAGACCCAAGTATGACATTCGTCCTCCCGCCACCCATTAGCGTTCTTTATTCTCTGCTCCTTTCTGTATTATAAGACTCAGTCCTGGTTCTTAGAACACAGCAGGAATGCTTATGGCCCAGGGCCTTTGCCTTAGCCCTGCCTGCGGCTTCAAACACCCTCTCCCCAGACTGATTCTTAGCCAACTCCCTCATCCAAGACTGGAGTCTGCTCCCATTTCACCTTCTTGTTGCCATTCCCAGGCACCCACATGCCCTCATGATCCTTCTCGCCCTGCCTTACTTCTACAGCACTTATCCCCTTCAACAACGCCACTTAGCTTACTTATTTATGATGCTATTATTTATTTTCTGCCCACCTACCACCTCTCCCAATGCAGGCTGAAGAAGGGCAGGGATCTTTGATGCTTCGTTCACTAGTGTAACCCAAGCACTTAGAACAGTGTCTGGTACATCGTAGGGGATTCATAAATACTTGTGGAATGAATGATGAGATCTAGGCATGTACCATCATCATTATTAATATTATTTCTATTAATAGTATTTTATCATGCCTAGACATTTTATTAATCATTGACTTACCCGATAGTGTATAGATGGCAAATATCAGACCTGGGACTCCAACTGAGCTCGCTGAGATTAGTAGCTTATGTCTAGTAACTTCAAAGAATGCTTAAATAAGATGGGTCACTTGTAGATAGATTCCAAAACAGGAAACATACAAGGATATTATTGAAAATATTCAAACCACAATTCAGAGCAAAGTGCCTT
>NW_011495030.1:1257461-1268816 GCF_000754665.1 Bison bison bison
CCACTTGATCAACATCCAAGTTTCTTATATTTAACAGGTAAACTTTTCAAGATAAAAGCATTTGTTTTCACTAATGTGTGCCAGTGTTGCTCTGGGAAAGAAAAAGGTTGTTAGCCCACTGTACACGGGTGTACTGTCATCCAACTCTCTTGTCATAATAATGATCATGTTTCTCTTCTGCCTCAGTTGGACTCCTAGTCCCATGACAGCAAGTGATGGGCGCTGGAATCCGAGCCCACCCATAGCAGTTGAGGTTTAAGTAGAACATGAACTAACTATGATCCAGAGTCTTTGTTTGAGGAGCAGGAGTTGAAGTGTGAGATGCTCACATTTTATTAATAGCAGTAAACAGACAAGCAGGCAGAGGGGCCTTCAAGTGAAAAGGGAGAGAGCAGAGTCCGGGATCCAGAGGGCAGTACAGGGAGGACAGGCCCACTCTCAGACAGAGCCAGGAGCATGAGGTCTGAGTACAAATGGATTTCCTCTGTTATCTGTCACTTCCCAGGGGATTTGTAAATAATGTCAGCAGGAGCTTGTGTTTGCTTGCAAATGCATTCCTGAATGTTAGGGACCACATTGATTGTTTCCCTTAATGTCCTGTAACTCTGGGGGTGCAATCTGATGGGATTCGGCAGGAGCCATGGATCATTTCTGTGGAGCTGGTCCAGCCTAGTATTCCTGATGAAATACACAAAGATAGCAAAGCCTGGCCTGAAAGATTGGTGACCAATCCTTCTCAACCCAAAGAGCCCTGATGTCAGGTTGCTGGTTTCTTTTCATGAGACACTCCCTCTGGGAGAAGGCCCTGGCTCTTCCCTCTTCATATGGCCAGTAGGACAGATGTGTGGGGTTCTGAAAAATTATGCAGTCCTTCTTTAAACAAGAACAAGAAGCATATTCCTTACTGTGAGGCGTGGTGGCTCGGTGGAATGGACCCACCGGGGGAACCTTCCACAGTCAAGGTAAGGAGGAGGGAGTCACTCTCCTGCACATGGGCTGGGACACCTGCTTCTGCCCTCGAAGCTCTGGACAGGGTGTCCTTGGAGCATGAGGAATCGGGATGAGAATGTCACAGTCAAGATTCACGGTGGACGTGGGCGTGTCACACATTCTGGGAGAGTAAATCATATATTTGACTTTTTTCTCTGAATGTTTTTGGTTTCAGTTTGAAGAAGAAAGAAGCTTGTCTAATCCTATTTTGCTTAGGCAGATATCCAAGAGAGTGAGATGAGCCCTCAGTAAAATTGAAACTTAAGTGCTTTTTATTTCCACCCTTCCAACCCCGCCCTGAGCCCCTTTCCTCTCTGTCTCCGGGGCTCCTCCTAATTACCATGAGCCCCCAGCACACTGGATCTGGGCCTGCTCTGATGAAAGCACCAGCCTGAGAAGCTGTTCCTCTCTGAGGGGTTTATCACTGTGTCCTCAACTAGAGAAATGTTGCTTGCAAGAAAACAAAACCCACTCAAACTAGATTAAATAAAGATTGACTGTAAGTGTCTAAGAGGAAACCTCAAGAACATTCAAAGACAGGAAACAAAGCATGACGTAAGCTGACTGGAAATGAAGCTGGAAGTGGTTTTGGGAAGCCAGAATCTGAAGACATGACCACTCGACTACTTTTCTGTCTACTTATTTCCAGGCTCAATCAATCAATCATGTCTCATTCGCTGTTCCTCTCTGGCTCTTGCTTCTCTTTCCTTCCTCCCTTTCTTACCCTTTCCTCTCAGATGGCTTGCTTTACTTTTAAATGACTCAACTTGGTCTGACTGTATGATCTCGAGTTAATTAAGTCCCTGCCATCTTCCAACTACAGTCTCTGCACCTGAGTTTAATTTTTTTAATTTATTTTTAATTGGAGAAAAACTGCTTTACAATGTTGTGTTAGTTTCTGCCGTACAGCAACGTGAGTCACCTATATGTATACGTATAGACCTTCCCTCTCGAGTCTCCCTCCCACCCCTCCCCGCATCCCAGCCCTCTAGGTCGTCACAGAGCACCCAGCTGGTCTCCCTGTTCAGTTTAATTTCTAAAAACCAAGTCTGATTAGCCATTGGTCACTCAGTGAATTGGCTCCTTGCCCCTGGATGATGGTGGGACCTGCGCCCTGGGCAATGATGGGATGTGGCCTGAATTAAGGGAGGAGGGTGAAGAAATTAGGAAAAGGCTTTGTCAACCTGAGAGACCTAGGGCTGTCTCTTCTAGCTGTGAGCAGGGCCAGGGGAGTGGAACGTGTATATCAGGCATCTTTGACATTATCTATTGACAACAGATGTTGATATTATCTACTGATAATGCTGTAGGACAAACCACTCCAGAAAGCAGTGGCGTAAAGCTGTAGGCATTTATTAAGCTCAGTAGCCTGTGGGTTGCCTGGATGGTTCTTCTGTCTTGACTAGGCTTGGGAATGTGCCAAGGGCTCAGCTGGCTGGCAGCTGATCCAAAACAACCTCAGCTCAAACAACAGAAGTAACTATGACCAGAGGGTCCTGTGTTTTATCCTCCATTGGACTGGCTCAGGCATGTTCCTCGTGATGATGGCTGAAGTGGAAGGATGGAAACAAAAACACTCGAGGGTGTTTTCAAGTTCTGTATGGGTCACATTTGCTAACATCCCCGTGGCCAAAGAAACTCACATGTCGAGACTCGGGGGCAAGGAAATAGAACCTGCCTGTTTAGTCAGAGAAATAGAACTATCAAATCACATGCCAAGGGAGGTTGGATACAGAGGTAGAGAAATCGGAGCTATTAATGCAATCATTTGCTGCATCATGACAACAGACTCACTGGCATGTACAACAGCAAGTCTAGGTACACATCCTTTCCCAGCAAGTTTTGTACAGGATCTTTTGATAGTAATTCCTGACCACAAATAATGAATTTTGAATCCTTCTTAAATAACAGCAAGTCAGGTGTCTCTAAAGTAAAGAATAAATTTAAAAAATAGCTAGAACACAGAACCAAGATAACGGAGGGCATTGGATGTTCTCTACCTCCCCCCTCCCCTGCCTGTAATTCGCACACAACATACCTAGGCTTGCTTTCTAATTCACTGGATTAAAAACAAAAGCTTATTAATTTAATTGTGTTTCCTAAATAGCTGAAAGCTGAGCATGTGTAACCCTACGCCTCTCAAATTAGAGGCTGTGTCATCAGTGACTTCTCTTCCCTCCTGGTGGTGTCTGGATTCTATGTCCATGCAATGGGGCCTAGTTATTTGTTTGCTTTTCTGATAGGAATGAAAAGAATACAGCTTTTGTAAGTGGCCTTTTATAAGTTAGCTCCTGAGATAGATAATCCAGTCTGGGGCTTATTCTGGTCTTCTGTTCCTTTTCTTAGATTCATAGAGTAATAAAATGTCTGGACTAGATGGGGCTTAGAAATCATCCACCGTTTCCCAACCTTTAGTTATTCCCATAAACCACTCACTATTTTGTAACATCTGTCCACTCTGTAGTATTTTGAATTAAGTTAACTCAATTTCAAAACCTAAATTAATTCATTTTTAAAAATTTATATCGTGGCCATAAGTTGAAAACTCAGTGTTATCTGATGTAATAGAAAATGACCATAAAATAAACAAAATGAAAACATCACATTGTTATGAAATTCTGTCCAGATGCTTGGGCCTTCAGCCTGCCCAGTCTTTACTAAAAAGGAAGCTTAGCAAATGTGAAGGAAGTGTTAAAGAAATATTATCCTCAAACTGATGCATTCTCTCTGACGGAGTCTGGAAGATGTAGAGAGGCTTGAAAAAGTCATGACTTTCTCAGTGTCCAGTTCAGCACTACTTAATGCCCTGTTCCTGTACCCTTCAGTCATCTCGGACTTTCTGAGTTGTGTGGACATCATACTGGAGGGGATGTCAATAGTCCAAAGCCCTCCATTCACAGATGAAGGAGCCCAGGCCTCCTCTTACGCCTTCCTCATGGTTGCCTTTGTACTGTGTCACTACCAACTTGCCTAACATTTAGGCTAGGGGAAGGGAAAAGAAATGAACTGCAAAAAAAGTAAAACACAGAGCTGGTGGGTAATGCTTTCAATTCTATGAAATTGGAGCTTACCTGGTTTTCAATTATATCTTCTTTTCCTGGTCTCCTTTCCTAGAGGACATTGGCTGTAGCCTATTGAAAGAAACAGAAAGACCCCCTTTCTTCCATAAAGAAGACTTCTGCCTGGATTTACTGCTATCTAGGCCTGTTGGATCAGGAACCTTCTAGACTGTCCACGGAATTCTCTAAGCCAGAATACTGGAGTGGGTAGCCTTTCAGTTCTCGAGGGGATCTTCCCAACCCCGGGATCTCCCTCTTTACAGGCAGATTCTTTACCAACTGAGCCACAAGGGAAGCCCAAGAATACTGGAGTGGGTAGCTTGTCCCTTCTCCAGAGGATCTTCCTGACCCAGGAATTCAACCAGGGTCTCCTGCATTGCAGGTGGGTTCTTTGCCAACTGAGCTATCAGGGAAGCCCTTCTAGATGGATATACCCATACAAAAGGAGGTGTCTCTAGTTCTCTTGCCCGGAAAAGCATTGTGTCAGAAAAAAAGGGCCAAAAAAGCGGGGCTATGTAAGTCTTAATTCCTTGGAGTAAGCCATAGGAGCTGTGCTAATGGCATTCTAAATCCTCCATGTCAAACTGTGGATTTTCAAAATAAGGTGTAGAAATCCTCTTTGTCTCCTTATCTTTCCAAGGTGAAATTTTAGTTGAAAATCCTTTCTTTAAAGAAATAGGATAAATGTAGTCATACACTCAACTGAGCTCTTTATTCCATTGCCTATGATTTGGAATAAGCTATAATGCAAAAAAGCAAAATGGCTATCTGAGGAGGCCTTACAAATAGCTGTGAAAAGAAGAGAAGTGAAAAGCAAAGGAGAAAAGGAAAAATAAACCCATTTGAATGCAGAATTCCAAAGAATAGCAAGGAGAGATAAGAAAGCCTTCCTCAGTGATCAGTGAAAATAAATAGAGAAAAATAATAGAATGGGAGAGACTAAAGATCTCTTCAAGAAAATTAGAGATACCAAGGGAACATTTCATGCAAAGGTGGACTCAATAAAGGACAGAAATAGTATGGACCTAACATAAGCAGAAGACATTAAGAAGAGGTGGCAAGAATACACAGAAGAACTGTACAAAAAATATCTTCATGATCCAGATAATCATGATGGTGTGATCACTCGCCTAGAGCCAGACATCCTGGAATGTGAAGTCAAGTGGGCCTTAGGAAGCATCACTATGAACAAAGCTAGTGGAGGTGATGGAATTCCAGTTGAGCTATTTCAAATCCTAAAAGATGATGCTGTGAAAGTGCTGTACTCAATATGTCAGCAAATTTGGAAAACTCAGCAGTGGCCACAGGACTGGAAAAAAGGTCAGTTTTCATTCCAATCCCAAAGAAAGGCAATGTCAAAGAATGCTCAAACTACCACACAATTGCACTCATCTCACACGCTAGTAAAGTAATACTCAAAATTCTCCAAGCCATGCCTCAGCAATACATGAACCGTGAACTTCCAGATGTTCAAGCTGGTTCAAGAAAAGGCAGAGGAACCAGAGATCAAATTGCCAACATCTGCTGGATCATCAAAAAAGCAAGAGAGTTGCAGAAAAACATTTATTTCTGCTTTATTGACTATGCCAAAGCCTTTGACTGTGTGGATCACAATAAACTGTGGAAAATTCTGAAAGAGATGGGAATACCAGACCACCTGACCTGCCTCTTGAGAAACCTATATGTAGATCAGGAAGCAACAGTTAGAACTGGACATGGAACAACAGACTGGTTCCAAATAGGAAAAGGAGTACGTCAAGACTGTATATCATCACCCTGCTTATTTAAATTATATGCAGAGTACATCATGAGAAACACTGGGCTGGATGAAGCACAAGAATCAAGATTGCCGGGAGAAATATCAATAACCTCAGATATGCAGATGACACCACCCTTATGCAGAAAGTAAAGAGGAACTAAAAAGACTGATAAAAGTGAAAATGGAGAGTGAAAAAGTTGGCTTAAAGCTCAACATTCAGAAAACTAAGATCATGGCATCCGGTCCCATCACTTCGTGGGGAATAGATGGGGAAACAGTGGCTGACTTTATTTTGGGGGGCTTCAAAATCACTGCAGATGAAATTAAAAGATGGAGAGTTATGATCAACCTAGACAGCATATTAAAAAGCAGAGACATTACTTTGCCAATAAAGGTCCCTCTAGTCAAGGCTATGGTTTTTCCAGTAGTCATTTATGTATGTGAGAGTTGGACTATAAAGAAAGCTGAGCAGTGAAGAATTGATGCTTTTGAATTGTGGTGTTGGAGAAGACTCTTGAGAGTCCCTTGGACTGCAAGGAGGTCCATCATAAAGGAGATCAGTCCTGGGTGTTCATTGGAAGGACTGATGTTGGAGCTGAAACTCCAATACTTTGGCCTCCTGATGTGAAGAACGGACTCATTGGAAAAGACCCTGGTACTGGGAAAGATTAAGGGCAGGCAGAGAAGGGGACAACAGAGGATGAGATGGTTGGATGGCATCACCGACTCAATGGACATGACTTTGGGTAGACTTCGGGAGTCAGCGATGGACAGGGAGGCCTGGCGTGCTGCAGTCCATGGGGGTCACAAAGAGTCAGACACGACTGAGCGACTAAACTGAACTGAACTGATTGAGGCATTTCTTCAGCCATGTATGAAAGAGACTATCTTCTTGAAATATTCTTCTTCATATTTTTAAACATGATGTTCATTTTATCAAATACTGGTGTTTCATTTTGAATTTCTCATGCTTTTTGAAATCAATATGATGTACATATTAAGAAAATAAATGCTTCTTTCCCCCGTGCCTTACAGAGTAAAATCAAAAGAGCAAGTGTCCATCTTTGAGACAAGGATACCAGCACCTGATACCTATTATATGAATCAGATTTTTTTCTTCACACTTTGAATTTTAGTGTTCCATACATGTGTTACCTGATCTGAACAGCTTGGACTATTATTTGTGTTAATGAAAGCAAGAAACATTCAGATGTATATCAGTCTGTCTTTACATTTGTTCACAATTGAGATTCCTCTCAACCCCATGTTGGCTCTTTCTCCAAAAGCAGAGGTAAGAGACTTTATAGTTGAGCAAGTTTTCATGGACATCCTGACCCTGTTCTTACTGTCTTTGAAATACTGACAGAGGTACTAAAGCTTTCTGAGCCTCACTCCTTCACCTTTCAATGGGGCAGTAAGATCAATCGTGTTAGAGTATTATAAAGATTAGAACAGGTGATGGAAGTAAAGCTTGTAGCACAGGGCCTTTCCTTGAAGCTTGTGATAGGTGGTCACTAGCCTTATTACATTGGAAAGGCCATTTGAGATAGCGAGGAATACATACAGGCCTTGGGGTCAGAGAGCAGCAGGACCCATTTCTGCTTCATTCATAATTGCACCTCCAGAACCAATTCCCACTGGCGCAGAGGAGGAACTCATTATTTTGAGGGATGAATAAATGAATGGTTCTGGCATTATCCCTTATTAGCTGTGTGGTCCTGGGTAAGGCATTTCACTGCTCAGTGCAGTTTCCACAGCTGGAAGGGTAATACATTTGTTATGGACTTGCCGGGAAGCTTAAGTGTAACGGCTGATGTGAAGCGCCCAGCACAGAGGCCAGCACATGCTGTGCTTTCCACAGGTGTTTATTCCAAATTTCTACTGTCCTTCACTTTTGATGATCCCAAATAATGAACAGTTATCCCAAATAATCAGCAGTTCCTACAGAAGCGTCCATTTTAAAAGTTGTCTTTTAAAATGGGCAGCAGTCAGTGTCAAGGAGCCCAGGATGTATGTAGGTGGCCTTTCATAAAAAATGTCAGGGTCTGAGAATAGCAGGATATCTAATTTGACCCTTTTGTGTTCCTGGGCAACTTCAAAATAGTATAGTTTGGGTAAAGGCCAAGCCATGTGGGCATAAGGAGGATACTGAAAAGAGGCATGGAAATTATCTTTTACCAAGACCTCATTTTCTCATTTTTTAAGGAACTATAAGGAAGGTTCCATTTCTTGTGTCAGTGTCAGTTGATTGGTTGTGCTTTGGGGAGTTTTGTCTTAAAAAGGATCCCAAGGCTTCCACCTCACAGAAGAGTATCATGATGAGTAGCAATGTCTGCCATGAGTTTAAGATGGGGTGTTATGACTGGTGTGCCATGAGATTTATACAATAACATTCAGAAGGGAGATTTGCTGGTGGCTCAGAAAGTAAAGCGTCTGTCTACAATGCGGGAGACCCAGGTTTGATCCCTGGGTCGGGAAGATCCCCCGGAGAAGGAAATGGCAATCCACTCCAGTACAATTGCCTGGAAAATCCCATGGACAGAGGAGCCTGGTAGGCTACAGTTCATGGGGTGGCAAAGAGTCGGACACGACTGAGTGACTTCACTTTCTTTCACTTTCTTACCCATGTCAGGCATGACCCCTTGCAAGTTAATAGCAAAAACAAATAACCAAACATCTATGTTTTTCCCCTCTCTTAGCTTTTTGTTCTTAATAAGAACCATCTCATATTAGCAGGTCATGGTGGCACTTAAGATCTTGAAGTAAATAGGAAAACAGATACTGACCCAGTGAAATTGATCACCTATAACCCTTACAGAAATGCCTGGCATTGCAGGTTAAATGTACAGAATGTGATATTCCTGCCCACGTTCTTTTGGCAAATATTTGTTGATCATCTTCTATATGCCAGGCAATGTTATGGCTGCTATAGTGAACTAAACAGACAAAAGCACTTTTCCCCATGCCTGTCATCTAGTGAGGGATACTGTTGACTTTTATTTTGGCTATTAGAAAAATTTATGATTTCAAAAAAAAAAAAGACATTCCAGCCACTCCAGAACATGTACAGAAAAAGGAGGACTTTCTTACTCTCACCTGCGTAATCTGGTTGGTTATAACTACACAACCTCTCATTCTGGAGTCCAGTCATTCATTTCACTTCTACTCATCAATGCACTTTCAGCTTTCTGCCTTGTGATATGCCAGTGTGATCCACATAGATAAACCATAGAGAACCTGAATTCTCAGATGTTTCATCCCTTCTAATTTGGCCATAATTACTTAGATGTAGGTGCCCACTCTGTATCTGTACCCTCACCCTAGGCCTTCTGTGGCCTACTCTATCTATGATCAGCTTCTAGAACAGGGTTTTATTCACTTTGGGAGTAACTGGAAGCTTGGCCAAAGTTTCACAAGTGTGTTTACCCTACTGACTTGATAATAAGTAAAATCTGTACCATTAGTTTGAGTCAGAGGCCCCAGTTGGACAATTGAGCTTTGACCAGTGTAGACCTCTCATGCTTTCTATACTTACTAAAGAAAAAGAGCAACAGAGCCTCTGGCCCCTAAAACCCCAAAATTGTGATTCAACCTTGATGTCAGGTCAGATTTCACATTCCCAGTTGCCCCTTCCAGTCTCTTCATGCTACTCCAAGGCTCCAATGTAGCCTCCCAGGCATGGCATACACAAAATGTCAACACCTTTAATTATTGTGGACAGGGGACAGGGAAGCAAGTGTGATTTTATTAGCCAGGACTAACTGCAAGTGATAGAAACCCAATTCAAACTGACTTAAGGAAAAAAGGAATTTTATGGCTCATATAACTGAAGAATTCTGGTTTTAGGCATGACTGAATTGGGAATCTATTTCTCTTCTCTGTGATGGAGTCACTCCTGGGCAGGCTCTCTTCACTTGGTAGACTTATATTGCAATGTAAAAAGAAAACTTATCTTTAATATGGGTCCCAGAAAAAAATCTCGAGCCTTATGCTCATTGGTTCTTATTGGTCAGGCTAGGATCACGTATCCATCCTTGAACCAATCACTGCCATCAGGGGATAAAATACATGGATAAATCTCTTTGAGATGGAACTGCAGCTCATTTCACCCAAACTTCTGGACTGTGAGTAGGGGAGGGACAGTTCCACAAAGGGAAACCAGGCTGCCATTACCAGAGGAAGGGGAAATGTTTACCAGACAGATGGAACCATCAAACATCCTCTAGAGCAGTGGTCGCCAGCCTCTGGGATCTAATGCCTGTTGATCTGGGGTGGAGCTAATGTAATAATCATAGAAATAAAGTGCACAATAGATGTAATGTGCTTGAATCATGCAAAAACCATCCCCTACCCCAGTCCGTGGGAAAATTGTCTTCCATAAGACCAGTCCCTGGTGCCACAAAGGTTGGGGACTGCTGCACTAGAGGTACTGCACTGACTGTCACCAACAGAGGAAGGTGACAAGTGTCATTTGGTGTGAAAGTGGCAATGACCACACGTTTACTTCATGCAAAAGTGTCGGGAGAAAAACCACTCATGTCAGGCTCCAAAGCAGGGAATGAGGAAGTGCAGCGGGAGCTACCAGCCCACGTATTCCCGAACATCCACATATGTGCCATCTTGGGGTTTATGTGCCCTGGAGTGTTTCCCTGGGAATATGAACCCCAGATACTGGTTGGGACCATTTTACAGTCCAGATAACTTATTCTCCATCCTAAAATCTGCTGCTTGTCCTGCCTTAAGGCACCTCATTCATCTTCATCTGTGGTAGACATCTGTAAGTTTGAGTCATAGCACCTTCTAGTACAGATAAATACTCTGAGCAAGGACATGGCTAGGAGCCATTACAAAACAATGTTTGGCACCAACTGCTGCATATAATGTTTACTGGCTCTTTGCTGATTTTACCAAATGAAGACTGTTTCTTACTGATTCATTTTTATTATCATGATCACTGTCACAAGGATCATCTAATTCATTTATACTGCACTTGTTGTAGAAGCTAGATGATGGTCCTTAAGGCTGATCCTGACTAGCAGCCTGCTTGGTGTCACTCAGGCTAGAGGGGCTATGGTAGTTCTCCTTCTTCAGAGCCCCTCAGATCAGATCAGTCGCTCAGTCATGTCCAACTCTTTGCGACCCCGTGAATCACAGCATGCCAGGCCTCCCTGTCCATCACCAACTCCCGGAGTTCACTCAGACTCACATCCATCGAGTCAGTGATGCCATCCAGCCACCTCATCCTCTGTCATCCCCTTCTCCTCTTGCCCCCAGTGCCTCCCAGCATCAGAGTCTTTTCCAATGAGTCAACTCTTTGCATGAGGTGGCCAAAGTACTGGAGTTTCAGCTTTTTAGCATCATTCCTTCCAAAGAAATTCCAGGGCTGATCTCCTTCAGAATGGACTGGTTGGATCTCCTTGCAGTCCAAGGGACTCTCAAGAGTCTTCTCCAACACCACAGTTCAAAAGCATCAATTCTTCGGTGCTCAGCCTTCTTCACAGTCCAACTCTCACATCCATACATGACCACAGGAAAAACCATAGCCTT
>NW_011495030.1:1269027-1283296 GCF_000754665.1 Bison bison bison
GTGGTGTCATCTGCATATCTGAGGTTATTGATATTTCTCCCGGCAATCTTGATTCCAGCTTGTGTTTCTTCCAGCATTTCTCATGATGTACTCTGCATAGAAGTTAAATAAACAGGGTGACAATATACAGCCTTGACGAACTCCTTTTCCTGTTCTGTTGTCCCATGGCCAGTTCTAACTGTTGCTTCCTGACCTGCATACAAATTTCTCAAGAGGCAGATCAGGTGGTCTGGTATTCCCATCTCTTTCAGAATTTTCCACAGTTTATTGTGATCCACAGTGCTCATATCACCCAATAAATGTGAAGTCTGTTCCCTTTCTGTGTCGCCTACTGAACTGTGAGTTCCTTAGCAACAGGGACTGTCTCTTTAACCCCCCAGCATCTCTTGTATGCAACATATTATAACCACTCAATGAATGTTTGTAGAATAAGTGCTATGGTTAGTGATTGCAAAATAAAGAGCATTAAGACGTAATCCCTAACCTTGAGAAGCTTCAAGTCTATTAATTACAAAAATAATCACTGATGACACCTACTAATGTTAATCATTGTTGGTGTTAAAGTGCTGTGTGCTAGATACTGAGATAAGTGCTCTCCAACACTATCTCATTTAAAGATCTTGATGCTCTCCCCCATATATACCACTACCCTTTTACAGATGAGAAGGCTGAAGTTCATGGAATAAGCTAACATAGCATCATTTGAAAATGGTGGAATCAGGATTTGAATCCAGATCTGCTGAATTAAAATGCCATGTTTCTAACCACTGAAGTAATACTACCATTCTATAAAGGCAGGATGGAAAAAAATTGGGAGAAGGTGGAATAAATCAATATTCACAGGATTGTCAGAGAGTTCCCAGAGCCAATTATGATGACATCAAAGCAAAGCAAATCTTATATAAAGATGATGAGTTCGTCCAATTTTGTAACTAGTAGGGAAACTAAGCAGAGATCCAGAAACGTGTTAATGACACTATCTGAAGACTCATGGAAATGTGCATAGGCCACCTGAAACTAGGAAGCACCTACTGTTCTCACTGGTTTTTTCCTCAAGGCTAGAAGAAAGTTTTTTTCTCTAGTGGAGGAAGTGTCTGCATTTTCACTAAATATGGGGTCAGTGGGACTTCCCTGGCAGCCCAATAGTTAAGACTCCAAGCTTCCAATGCAAGGCATGTAAGTTCGATCCCTGGTTGAAGAACTAAGATCCCGCCTGTTGTGTGGCCAAAAATGAATACATAAATATGAGGTCAAAAGATGGATGAGTCCTGCCCCTCACAAGTTTATTTTACATTCTCCCAGAATGTAAAGAGAAATCACAGAATGACATTAAATAGAGATAGGGATCACACTTGCAAAAACTATGTGCACTTTGTCCCTTACCCCAAGCAGTTCTTTCTGCTGCTCTTTGTCGGCTTCCACATAGAGATCTGAGCCAAAGCCAAAGAAAAGGGCAGCACAGGTCTGACAGCCCCAAAAGAGGTCAAGCCGGGAGGAAGCAGGTAGGATGGTTAGGGATCCTAAGCTTTGCTGAGGAGAGAAAAGCAAAATGAGCTAGTCCATGAGGCCTACAGCCAAGTGGGTATCAGAGACCCAGGCATCTGGTTGAGCACGAGAAGCTTTCTTGCCAGGCGACAGGTAGGATTTCTGGAAACGACCTAAGGAAAAAGGTACCAGCAACTGCTTAGAGCTAGAACTGTCCAAGATGAGTAGGCTTGCAGAGCTGTGGCGGATGTTAGTGCTCAGCAACCAAACTGTGTTTAATGATCTCCTTTAGTCACTCAACAAACAGTTTTCACATGTGGATGTGTGTGAATGTGCTATGTGTATAGACTGAGCTGGGTGATGGGAAACCATGAAGAGATATGTTCCCACTGGGAATCTTATGTTGGACACAAAGACCAGTAAATTGGCAACAGTGGTACAGTACTGAGAGGCCCCCTCCACCCCATCCCCACCCCACCCTGCCAAAGGGGCAAACAAAGGGAGCTCTGGGATTATAAGGAAGACAGAATTACTAAGGAAAAAATTATTCATGACATTTGGTAAAGGAAGACTTTGTTCAAGGGGGCTACTGCAGTGAAATACTGTACTAGAAGAGAGAGACTGTGTTTGACTCTGAGTGAAAAATAAAAAGGAAGTTTATAGCCAGGCGCAGGGTGTGGGTCAGTGGATGGAAGATCACTAAGAGGAAACATCAGGAGTAAGGGGGGTTCTGGCTTACCTGACCTAATGTATTTTTACTGAAGACAGGCCAGGGTGATCACACTTCAGATGGAGGAGAGTGGAGGATGAGGAATGTGATCAAATGTTGATGGTGATCAGATACTGAGGATGGGGATTCTGGCTAAATGTACTTAGCAGAATTCTTGCTAAAATTGGACAAATGCAGAGACAAATGTGGAAGTGCGCAAATTGAGGTCACAGAAGAGCCTGAGTCGAATTTGGTCAAGTAGAGGATCTTTGTCAATACCTATCCCAGTCCTGGTCGAAAAGGAGCAGAAAGTTAGCCAAAAGCTAAGTGAGCACTGAAGAATGACTAGGATTCACCCTGGTGAAGCATGGAGATAGAAGCAAGGTGTCAGAGGGGCTTAAAGGGAAGCATGACTCAAAATCAGGAAGTAAGAGAGAGCATGACATTTCTGGGAACTGCAAAAACTTGGTCTAGTTTGTGCTCAGAGGGAGAGGTAGAAAGTGGCAAGAGATGGCACCAAGCTAACTACCCTCGGAGTCTGGGCTTCATCCTGGAGTCAGTGAGGGCCTCTATCATTGGGTTTTCATTCCAGAGGAAGAAATGATCAGGACCCCTTACTGAGCTGTCTTGGATCAATAGTGACACAACTGCCAGCAACAAGAAAGATGCAAGCTCTTTGAGAACACCTGATTCCATCCACACCTGATCCTCTTGCAGGCACATCCAAAGGAAGCACTTTGACCATCTTTTCCTGGCCATTAAAACAGAGTCTTGGTAACCTAATATTATTAAAACCTTCATAAGTTGAGAGCATATCAAAAATCACATAATTTTTCCAGCCTAATTTTAATTTAGTAGACTCACGTTAGTGGCACCTGAGAATTACGTGGGGAAATCTTTGAAAGAAATATCGATGCCAGGGCCACCTTCAAAGATTCTGATTCAGTTATCTGGGGTGGAGCTGGGCATTGGCAGTTTTTAAAGATCCCTACTGCTGTCAGGGCTGAGAACAGCTGCAGAGCACAGAGCCTAGCCACCTTAACTCCTGAGAAGGAAATGGACTCCCCTTGCCATCCTCCAAGTCCTCCAGCCAAGATTCTCGGTCAACTTTGCACACTTTCCCAGCAGATCTTCAGAAGCTGCCTATATCAGCTGCTATGACTGCTTCAAGCCCCACTCCTCTTTTACAAATAGACGCAAGAGGACCGTGTTCTAAAGCAGGCACAATACAGCTGGAACAGGAAGGCGACCTCGCCTACCCCTGGGCATTCACAGCCATCAGCACCATCTCACTTCCTGGGCTGTGTTGTCTGTGCAGCACTGAGGAGTTTTGTCAAGGATTTGTTTTCCCCTGGATTCACCCGGAAACTCCAAGCAGGCCTCATTAGCACATTACTCACGCTCACCCAAGTCCCACACATCACTTTCCTCCTCACCCCCACCTCCAGATTTTTTCTTTTTCTCTACTTGCTCGTTTATTCAGTGCAGTTGGGTTTTGTTCCCTGTGCCCCAAGAAGCACATTTTTTGGAATGGAAATGCTGCTGGAAAAAAAGCAGGTGGCTCCAGGCTCCAGGGTCCCAGCCCATTGCCCCTTGTCATCCTCCCCGTGAAATGCCATCCATCAGGAGCACTGAGTGACGGTCCTCCTAAATACTTCCCAAAGTGCTGCCCTGTTTTGCTCCTTCCACACTGAGACAGAAAATCATTAACTCAGAGTCCCTGGGTTGTTTCTTGCAGCAATTAACAGCTGCCCTGGTGTTAATTCCCAATCGATAGTCTCTCGATGTTGCTGCTCTTACAGCTGTCGGCTTCTGAACCCCACAGCACATTTTGAAAGTAACATGATGGGGCGATGAGACTCTGCCCCTCCTGAGCTTCTGGAAAGCCCTCACCAGGCTTCCTGGGGAGACCCGGTGCCCCAGGGACTCAGCCAGCCAGCAGGGGGCCCCACCCACCTCTTTCAGATGACAAACTCAGGAGACTGGCAGAACTGACTTCCCTCTGGAGTGGCAGCCCTAGGGATATTCATGAAGCTTTTGTTTGTTTATTTAGGCTTTTCTGGAATTCTTTTCTGTTTGTTTTGAGATGGCTGTATTTTTCCTTCACCTAAAAAAAAAAAAAAAAACCCGCTCATTCAAATCAGTCTATAATTTTAATCCCAGAACCACACAATTTCTCACATCTTGCCTGTGTTGCTTCCTCCAGCTCCCTGTGGACAGAATGAGACTCGAGAGGATGGTAAAATAATCCAACTGCCTCCCTGCAAGACAGGAGCCTGGATCGTGCCAGCCATCATGGCCTGCTACCTCCTAGTGGCAAACATCCTGCTGGTCAACCTCCTCATCGCTGTCTTTAAGTAAGAGGGTCTTTCTTCAGAACCCGTGGAATGGAGTAGGGAGACTAAGGCAGGAGGGGAGCATGATGTTGCGGAAAGCAAGGGTGTTTCTCACTTGATTGTCTCTGGTCTCTTTCAGCAATACATTTTTTGAGGTAAAATCAATATCCAATCAAGTGTGGAAGTTCCAGAGGTATCAGCTCATCATGACTTTCCATGAAAGGCCCGTTCTGCCCCCACCTCTGATCATATTCAGCCACATGACCATGATATTCCAGCACCTGTGTTGCCGATGGAGGAAACACGAGAGTGACCCAGATGAAAGGGACTATGGCCTGAGTAAGCTTTGAGTGACAACCCCCGGCAACTACAGAGCAGGAATCCCCACTGCTTCTATAAGCGATCATGCAAGACCACTGGGCACCTGGTTCCTCTTGCTTCCTGCCCACAGCTCTGAAGACTTGGGAGGGGTAGGAGGGTATGCTCGATGAAAAATGGTGCTGGAAACAAGACAGGAGAGGCTGCAACTGAACATTCTTAACCTCTCTGCTTTCTTAGTGAGATAAAACCGGACTCCAGCAGGGCTGTCTTAGCACCTTCATAGGTTCTAAGCTTCTTACTTGCCAGACATCCCACCACAAGATATATCAACCACGTTAATATGCTCCCAGTGCTACTGTATATATAATTTAAGCATCCTGACTATGCAGAGTTGTAGGTGATTAAGTTTGACTTTCTATGATTGTTTTTGGATCTATAGTGTTTTTAGGTCTTAAACATTTCCCAAGCCTTAGGGGGTGTTCCTATATGACTTCAAGAGGAAACCAGCAGTTTTTTCCATAATCCAAGAATAAAAAAGACTTTCCACCAACCACTTTCTAGCCCAGTATTTCTAAAAAGAGGTTCAATTGGGGGAATAATCCTTTATTATATAGAATTGTTCCACACATTGTAGAAGATTTAGCACATCCAGCCTCCACTCATTGAATACTAACAGCTCCTGCAAGTTCCTAAATGTCCCCTGGGTACACCCACTGTTAAGAACAGTAGGATCCAGCCCCATACAAGCAACCTCCTGTGGTTTCTCAAAGAGTGTCAAATAGACCACCTACACTAAATCTACTGAATCAGAGCCTTTAGGACTCTGGCCCAAGAATCACCTCCAGGTGATTACTAGTGCAACTCAAGTTTAAAACCAAAGCCACTCAATAATCAACTGTTTCTTTAAGTCTGAAGCTTTTAACAACTTCTTTGACATAGCAATGCCTGACCTCTTCTGAGACATTAAAATTGGAAAGTTGGAGAGGGGTTAAGAATTCCAAAATTCACTGTTTCCATTTGAAATACCCATTTAGGCAAGTAGAAAGCTCAGGGGAGAAAAGGTTCAGATTTCCACTGGGCTCTTTCTACCACTGTATCAGTTACTAGTTTGTTTACTTGCTATAAACAGAACACCAGATACAATAACACAAATATATAAGGTTTTGCTTTAACTCACACAACAAAAAGTGAAAAGGTAAATAGCCCAGAGCTCAATAATGACTCACTAAAGTCAAAGACCCCACGCCTATTTTTAGACTCAACTATTCCCTGTCACACTGTCTTGTCTCACAGTAGCAAAATAGCTGCTGTACTTCCAGTCATCACATGTCCATGTTCAAGGCATAAAGAAGTATGAAGATGAAAAAAGGTAGAAAGAATCGACCACATACCTGTAGTTGATCAGGAAACCAGAATCTCTTTCCAATACCTTTGAAAGAAAAAGGCGGTGGAGGTGGGGTGGGGATTGAAATGTCAACCTTTTCCTGCAGCAGATTTTTTTTTTTTTTTGGTACCTTGAGCCAAACTGTGTTTCTTGGTTGCTACTCAAACTTCAAGGAATACTGGAAATATTTGGCTTTCCAGTCTCAATAGTTGGAAGAGGGAGGGGAAATTGGGTTACAAAGGGCTTTTAGTAAGGCAAATGAAAAATGTGTGTCTGCCACACTCCTCAGCCCAGGAGTTTTTAATAAACCTTTCTCTGCATAGCTTCCCTTTCCTTTATTTAGCTACATTGTTATCCTTACAACATATATTATCCTAACCATTCTCTGCAGTAAGCCAGGTACACTTAGGTGAGATTCAGAGGTCCAAAATGAATCTAACACCCAGAAAGAGGACAGTGATACCAGTCAGCTGACCAGGTTTGGATTTAGTTTGATCTCAGTGAAGGATCGAGGCACTTCCCTAACCTGACTTGAGTTAGGAATGTCATTAGGCCCACAAATCAGGTTCATTGCTTTTACTTCTCTGCCTCATATCTCTCATCTTTTCCACAGAGCTCTTCATAACTGATGATGAGCTCAAGAAAGTACATGATTTTGAAGAGCAGTGCATAGAGGAATATTTCAGAGAAAAGGATGATCGATTCAACTCGTCCAATGATGAGAGGATACGCGTGACTTCAGAAAGGTGTGTTCTCTGGGCGCATGTCTCCTGGGGATGTTTTATACCATGGCATGCCTTATCAATTGATTTTGTTTGCAGGACCACAAAGAAAACAGATCCCTCCGCCCCTTTTTGCTTATTTTTATTGTACAAGAAATCATTGAGCTTATGAGAGAACAGAACATTGTCTGAAATGTCTATAGATCAAAATCCCAGACTTGTAAGTCCTAGATTTCCCAGCAGGCAGTAGAAGTCACCTTCTTGGACACTGGAGATTGTTGAGTCCAGGACAGGGCAAGAGTTGTTGACTCAGACCAGAAATTGGAAAGTTCAGACCTAGACACAAACCAAGGGAGTCCCAGCCCAACTCAAGGCTCTCATCAAGTTTGTGTTTCATGTAGATCATTGAGCATCTTCTCCAAAGGTCAAGATGGTCCTAGTGCCTGGCTTATATGGGTGCTCGGTGCCTTCTGAATAAACAACAGCAAGAGACTTGTGAATTAGAATAATTGTTGAGGGTGTTTTTTTCAATTATTTTTTTTAATTCTTATAGAAATAGGCAAAAACAAAGAAATAAAAGCAGATTTTTTTCTACTTACTTATTATACACTTTTAGATCTCACTGACCAAATAGGTTTATAGACCAGTAGGGTTGTAAGAAAAAAAATCTCAAAGAGAAGAGAATACTTTAAATTTAATAAATCTAACTTTATGCAAATAAATTTAAATTTTTCTGATTTTCCTCATTTTGCTGTAGTCTAATACAAACTTCATTCCAGGCTGGCATATTCCAGCATTTGGGGCACTGCTTTTCTGAAGAACACCCCACGTATTACAAAACACTAGTGTAACTTTAAATTTTAAGCACTTGCAATATAGAGATGGCAGAAGTTACTTATAAATAGTGGGGAAAAGGATGATACATTGATGACATCAGTTGATATATGACTCAGGCTTTTAAGATTTGAGTCAGTCACGTCTAGTTTTCATGAAATGGCATTTTGTCTGCTTAGCCACTTCATACGTTTTCTCTAATGGCTCTGCAGAAATGACACAAATGGCATTTTTTTCTATCCCTGCCCATTATTTATTTAAGGAATGCAGTCTAGATGAGTGGTTATATACACACATGCCATTTAGTGATTATATCCATAGGTACTAGCCAATATTAATAAAATTTAAAGCCATGCACAGATTTTATACACATCTGTCATTGCAAACTAGAACATTTTATGATGATATGATGTGAAGCAATTTTCTAGCAGAGGAAGAAGCTGCAAATCTGAAAACCTCTCTCATGCTAAGGCCTTGAAAAAGTTATTTATTAATGGACATATTAGCCATGTAGTTCCCATAAAATTGTGCCATGTGGACACTTTGTCCATTACTCAGGCATATTTGCAAAGCATGTGTCCAGGACCCTTTGCAATGGCTTTTTGTATTCAGAAAACCACAGACCTGGGAGAAAAGAAAGATAGGGGGAGGAGTATTAAGATGCAAAGAAGTCCTTGTCTCTCTGGGGAACTAGCATGAGAGGTGCAGGCACCAGGGCGTGCAAACTGTGGCCTGTCATAAAGCCCCTTTGAATGGGAACATGGAGGAGCTAGAGCACCTCCACCTGAGGCTCTCACCCCACATTTACAGATGCTTCCAGGAGACTTCTTCCCCGAGGCCCTCTTCCTCTCTGGGGAGTTACCGAGCCCCACCCTTCAGGAAGGTGACCAAGATGAACAATTCCCAGAAATCAGGACAGAGTGCAGGGCAGCCCTCCCTGTGACCTAGGCCTTAGCTGACCTTCTGGAGTAACAGGGCCCAGAGGGCCAGGGTGAGTTCACAGCTAAGCCCAGGTGCCAGAGAAGTGAATCTAAGCCCAGGCCTCATTCTGCTTCTGTAGCTTCTGTCTGTGTTTATTTGAAGTTCTGCTTTTGGTGGTGATGGTAGTAGTTTTGCATCTGCAAATGTACCAAAAACAATGTCTTTAAACACTAGAATTATACTCAGTACAATAGAAACACCATGAGGTGCATCGGGGAATGGAGATCAACCAAGGGAGGGAGGGGATCCATATTACCCATTTCACACATTCTCCAGGACATGTCCTTTCTAAGTGGAGTGGCAGGTGAAATCACCTGTCCTGTTTTACATGAGCTAGCTGGCTAGCTAGGTAAATAGATAGATGGGTAGAGAGATGATAGATAAGTATGTATAAACTCACATTTGAATACATATGTTAAATTTATATAAGTTAACTTCATATGTTATATATTTTATACTTTTCTCCTCATATTAGATAACCTCAATACAGAGATTTGAAATCAGAAAACTTAAGAGCTGGTTCTTTGCTCTGTTTCTCCCCTTGCTACTACCTTTAAAATACAGTTAATTTATTCAAGTTCTATTTGCATGAATCTCTTTAGAAGTAAAAATGTACTTCTATAATTGTCTATTTAAATGGATAATTATTAAATTATATTTTTGTCACCAAATAGTATGTATAGGAAGGACCCAATACAATATTCAGGAGATCATTAACACCTTGGAGGAACTGATTCTGAGATACTCTTGTCTTTGCCATTTTTATATAGCAATGACCATGATGTATCTAAAGCAATACAATTCCAAAATATAGTGAGCTAATTGATTGTAACCAATGCCGTTACTTATTTGGGACAATATCTAGCTAGTGATAATTATATTAAAATAGCCAAAATTTTAAGCTGTTAAGCAACATTGGTAACTACCTTCTTTTCTGAGGATTTTTTACCCTGGCTTACAATAACCAATCCTTGGAGTTTGTGCCATCAAATTCTGTGCTCATCATCCTTTACCTAGTGGGTTCTGTTTCAATACATGTATACTGGGGCTTTTACTGTGTACCAGGCAATAAGGCAGAGCTCTGTCCTCAAAAAGCACGGTCTCACTGAGTTCTAGTGTACACCCAAGGCAGGAACAGCCAGAAACATCTAACTCACAGTTGTCAAACCTTAGAAGGCCGTAAAATCATCTGGAAAGCTTGTTGCAAGACAGGTTTCTGGGCATCCACCTACATCCTTGGTTTCTTTTTTTTATATATATATATATATCCTTGGTTTCTGATTCACCGTGTCTACAGTGGGGCCTGAGAATTTGCATTTCTAACAAGTTTCCAGTAATGCTGATGGTAATGCTAGTCCTGAACCACACTTTGGGGAACACTAATGGAATATAATGGATAAGCTTAAAGTCCCAAGTAGGATAGGACAGTGCAGAATTATTCACTGTGGAACATATATCAATAAAATTCTGTACCTTACATTTGGAACAGTTCTGGAGGTCATTAAATACAGATTGTGTGTGTGTGAAAGTCAGTCATTCATGTCCGACTTTTTACGACCCCATGGACTATAGTCCATGGAATTCTCCAAGCCAGAATGCTAGAGTAGGTAGTCTTTCCCTTCTCCAGGGGATCTTCCCAACCCAGGTCTCCCACATTGCAGGAGGATTCTTCACCAGCTGAACCAGAAGGGAAGCCCAAGAACAGATTACTTGTACCCAAAGCAGTGTTTCTCCCACACACCTGACCAGCAGCAATTTAACAAGCATGTACTGAGCAGGGCCTGGGGTTGGAGTGGGGATAGAAGGATTTTGCTTTGAAAGAATGTATGATCCAGTTACAGTCAGCCTCTATTTGAGCACCTCCTGAAGGAGGAGAAGTTGCCTTAGATACCAGCCTCATGAATAAATACAGAAAAAATTACATTCTACTGTCTCTGAAAAAATGTTTCACATATGGTAATATCACCATCATCTCCCATTTGCTTTATCGTTTCTAAACTAAATATCCCAAAATCCTTTAACCACTTAGCATGTGTACAGCAGATCTTCCACTACCCTGCCCACTTTCTCAATATACACTTTGAATTTTCAACATCACCCTTTAAATGTGGTATCTAAATGGAACCTAATTCTGTGTTATAGTTAGAGCCTAGACTCAATGCCTTTATTCATTCACTTACTGTTTTTAATTATCTACTATATGCTAACCTAATACTTACAGAGTACAATAGGAAAAGAACATGTAACAAGGGAAAGAACATAGTAAAATGGAAAGATTTTAATACTAATTCTGCAGTAACTAGCTGTGTGACCTTGAACAAGTTACTTAACTCCTCTGAACCTATGTCCCAATCAGTAAAATGGGGACATACCTGTGGTATTAATACCTAACTAAAATTTTAAAAGTTACTGAAATAACATACATGAAATATTATGTTTTAACTGGTAGTTATTATTTTTGGATCTACACATTTTATTTGCTATGGGATTGCATTACTATCATAGCAGCCAAGTCATATCTTTGGTTCAGAGTGAGCCTACAATTAATTAAAACCAAGCCTTTTTTACATCAGATATTTCAAATATCTTCCAACTTCTTTGGAAATGTTTGTTTCTAACCTAAAATCAAGACTTAGCATTCATTGCTATGAAATTTGTCTTTAATTCCACTTCCTCTTTGTGTGCTCAGTCACTTCAGTCATGTCCAAATCTTTGCAACGCCATGGATTATATAGCCTGCCAGGCTCCTCTGTCCATAGAATTCTCCAGGCAAGAATACTACAGTGGGTTGCCATGCCCTCCTTCAGGGGATCTTCCTGACCCAGGGATAGAACCCGCATCTCTTAGGTCTCCTGCATTGGCAGATGGTTTCTTTACCACTAGCACCACCGGAGTCCCCACCTCCCACCCTCCACTTTGGCTCATTATTATAGCATTTTAAGGATGACTTTGGATCCTGATTTTATTGTCTGTCTACTAATTTTTCATCCCATTGTTTTTATATCATTGTTTGCTTGATAAATATACCTGCTATGCCTTCAACATAATCCACCAAAATCTCACCAGCATGAATCAAGTGAACCAAGACAGAACTAAGATATTGCATGACTCCAGTGAATCAGGTGAACCAAGACAGAACTGAGATATCACATGACTCCAAAAACTATCTTTTATGATGATACCAGTCCATGTTATACCATCTCTCACTTGGTTAATCAGCCAGCCAAGTATTCACATTTCTCCAGTCAACCGAGTGTATCAACCCATTTACTAAAATCACAATTTACTTTATGAAAAATATTGTGCATCTATGTTTCTTTGTTAGTCTAGATTATCAAAAGAGAGACAAGATTAATACTGAGCCTCCTGTTAATTAATCCTGTCTCTTTAAAGTGCCCAAAAGATAGCATCAGCTTAATTACTTAAAACTAAGCCATTCTATGGGCTTCCCAGATGGCTCAGTGGTAAAGAATCCACCTGCCAATGCAGGAGACTCAGGACACATGGGTTCAATCCCTAGGTTGGGGAGATCCCCTGGAGAAGGAAATGGCAATCTGTTCCAGTATTCTTGCCTGGGAAATCCCATGGACAGAGAATCCTGGTGGGCTACAGTCCATGGGGTTGCAAAAGAGTCGTACCTGACTTAGTGACTAAACAACAACAAGCCATTCTACAATGCTGCCTAGAATTGATGTTAAACTCCCATAATTCATAGAATCAGGAATGTTGAGTACTGAGAAAACATTTCCTATCTGCAGTCTCCTGGCATTTCTTTTTATTTCCCTTTGGCTCTTAAGGGTCACCTAGATTTTCTGGTGATCATAGATGGAAGTTCTTTTCTGGTCCCTTTAACTCATTTAAAGCAGGTTTTGCAAACTGGTCGCTCGTGGGCAGCACCTGCCCACAGAGGGCTGTTGTGTTGAGCTGACAGTGATTGTTAAAATTCACTCTGAATGCCTTTGGCCTGGACATGCTCTCTTCTGCCACAGAACCTTCCGCTGGTCTCTTATGCTTTGCCTGCTTCACGTACTTCCTTGATCTGCCCTCCCATAGGGATTTGGTCCTCAGACCCCTAACTTACAGCTTCCAGTTTATCCTCACCATCACCCTACCTGTTGGGCTCCATTTTACAGAAGTTTCCGTTTGAATTTTCTCCTTGACAATAACAATTTAGGCAAACTGTAATATACATCATTCCTTGTTATCATCTTTTAATCTAACATTATCTTTCCCAAACCAATAGGCTCTGTAGCCCCCTTTTTCTACTTTACCTAGATCCGAAAAGTATTAGACAATGACTATTAATAGTATTTTACAGTTACAATATTTCATAACAAAGAGAGAATAACTTAGAATATATGAAATTTATAAATAATCCCCAAATAGTGTAAGTCATAAAAGAGGAGCTTCAGTCACTTGCCACTGTATCTTTTTCTAAAGCTGATCTTTGCTATCTCCATTGATAGATCCAAGTTTAACTTTTCTCCCCTCTTTTGGTCCCAGAGTTAATTAGAAGGATAACTGGCCCAAAGGGAAGGGTCGTTGTCGTCTTTTATTCACTAAGTCGTGTCTGACTCTTGGCAACCCCATGGACTGTGGCCTGCCAGGCTCCTCTGTCCGTGGGATTCTCCAGGCAGGAATACTAGAGTAGGTTGCCATTTCCTTCTCCAGGGGATCTTCCAGACCCAGGAATCAAACCCAGGTCTCCTGCATTGCAGGCAGATTCTTTACCTAATGAGCTATGAAGGAAGCCCATAGGAAAGGGGTAGGTAACCCTAAAATTCACAAATTACATTATCAGTCTATGGATAAGCAAGAGTTCACTTTAGCTGCTCTGCATCATTGTCTTTGATCAAAAAACCTATATCAGTATACCCCTTGCCCCTATAAGAGCCCCCACAACTGGGCTCATGTGATCTGAAGTTGTTTCTGCTCTTCATCCTACACCCATCCAACTGCTAGCACTCCAGGGAATATTTGAAATTTAGAACAGGCATGACCAGCCAGTTCTCTTTTTCCTTTTACCATAGTTCCTTTAACCACATTTTGATGTTATCAGGAAAAAAAAAAATGAATTTTCTAGAAGGTAAGCACACACAATACAATAATCCTTCAGTTCAGTTCAGTCACTCAGTTGTGTCCGACTCTTTGCGACCCCATGAATTACAGCACACCAGGCCTCCCTGTTCGTCACCAACTCCCGGAGTTCACTCAAACTCACGTCTATCGAGTTGGTGATGCCATCCAGCCATCTCATCCTCTGTTGTCCCCTTTTCCTCCCACCCCCAATCCCTCCCAGCATCAGAGTCTTTTCCAGTAAGTCAACTCTTCGCATGAGGTGGCCAAAGTATTGGAGTTTCAGCTTTAGCATCATTCCTTCCAAAGAACACCCAGGACTGATCTCCTTTAGGATGGACTGGTTGGATCTCCTTGCAGTCCAAGGGACTCTCAAGAGTCTTCTCCAACACCACAGTTCAAAAGCATCAATTCTTCGGCA
>NW_011495030.1:1283396-1319689 GCF_000754665.1 Bison bison bison
ACTCAGCTTTCTTCACAGTCCAACTCTCATATCCATACATGACTACTGGAAAAACCATAGCCTTAACTAGACGGACCTTTGTTGGCAAAGTAATGTCTCTGCTTTTGAATATGCTATCTAAGTTGGTCATAACTTTCCTTCTGAGGAGTAAGCGTCTTTTAATTTCATGGCTGCAGTCACCATCTGCAGTGATTTTGGAGCCCAGAAAAATAAAGTCTGACACTGTTTCCACTGTTTCCCCATCTATTTCCCATGAAGTGATGGGACCAGATGCCATGATCTTCGTTTTCTGAATGTTGAGCTTTAAGCCAACTTTTTCACTCTCCTCTTTCACTTTCATCAAGAAGCTTTTTAGTTCCTCTTCACTTTCTGCCATAAGGGTGGTGTCATCTGCATATCTGAGGTTATTGATATTTCTCCAGGCAATCTTGATTCCAGCTTGTGTTTCTTCCAGCCCAGCGTTTCTTATGATGTACTCTGCATAGAAGTTAAATAATCAGGGTGACAATATACAGCCTTGACATACTCCTTTTTCTATTTGGACTCAAATTCAGACTTAAATTGAAGAAAGTAGGGAAAACCACTAGACCATTCAGGTATGACCTAAATCAAATCCCTTATGACTATACAGTGAAAGTGAGAAATAGATTTAAGGGACTAGATCTGATAGAGTGCTTGATGAACTATGGATGGAAGTTCATGACATTGTACAGGAGACAGGGACAAGATCATCCCCAAGAAAAAGAAATGCAAAAAAGCAAAATGGCTGTCTGGGGAGGCCTTACAAATAGCTGTGAAAAGAAGAGAAGCAAAAAGCAAAGGAGAAAAGGAAAGATATAAGCATCTGAATGCAGAGTTCCAAAGAATAGCAAGAAGAGATAAGAAAGCCTTCCTCAGCGATCAATGCAAAGAAATAGAGGAAAATAACAGAATGGGAAAGACTAGAGATCTCTTCAAGAAAATTAGAGATACCAAGGGAAAATTTCATGCAAAGATGGGCTTGATAAAGGACAGAGATGCTATGGACCTAAGAGAAGCAGAAGATATTAAGAGGTGGCAAGAATACAATAATCCTTAACGTATTGCATATTGAAGTTGAAATTTTCTGTGCCGCCAGAATCTTCTTTTGAATGCCCTTTCCCTTATCACTTTGGCCGTTAGAGGCTGGTTGTCTTAGGACCTGGATTTCTTTTTTTAACCAGTCTATTGAGTGTCCTTTGATGGACTTCTGGCTGTTGCTTTCTTGGCCTCCTGGGAAGAAGAACCACCTCATACCTTTCCAGGTTTCTGTTGGGTGCCTATTGTGATTGTGTCTTGAGTTATTCTGAAATAAGTCACACAAGATCTGGAAATTTAAAAGAAGGAAAGAAAAATAAAGTGTCCCTCCCATACAACATCTTTCTTTCCAAATCCCTTTTTATTTTCTTACTTAGTCACTGCCATATGTATCTCCTTGAGGATTCCTTTTGATCCATAAAATCTTACCATTCTTACCTCCATATGATCTCCTGAGTTATTTGACCAGAGTCAGCTCCTGGAAACTACCCCTATGAGCCAAAACTCTTGATTTGTTTCTCATACCTATTTATATCTGTAATGCATGCCCATTGACAAATTAACTTTTCAAGAATTCTTTTTAAAGATTAAGGGAAGAACTCTATGTATGGAATAAGCGTATGTAAGTTTGACTCTAGGAACTTTCCTCTTTTTTATAACTCCTATATTAAACCCCTATCACTTATATCAATGACCTAACTGACATACAGTCAAGTGATTAAACACATCCAGGATTCTGAAAGAAAACAGATCAAACAGTTCTGTTTTTTTGTTTTTTGTTTTTTTTTTAATTCAAGTCTTACATTCCAAAGCACCTCAGAGCCCACAGGAAAGTTAAGATTTGGTGAAGAAGAGCTCCTTGATCTTGTTCTAGAATGTTTCCCTCCCCTAGTTCTACCCCCTGGAGCCATACTTCTTTATCTTTGCTCTTGAGGCTCCCACTGGGCACCTCCTTGCTTTCCCAGAGGACCCCCTTCTTCCTTGTACCTCCTCTCTCCCTCCCATTCCTTAGGGTCCTTAGTGTCTGGGTTCTGTTTATTCCCCACAACCAAGTCCTTACTCTTTCATTGCCTCTTGGTGCCTTAGCTCAGCCTTTCACTTGCTAGTTTTCTCTGCAGTGTTGGATTCTGGAACTAAAGTGAGGTAGGGTGCACAGGGGGGTCCCCACAGTGCAGGAAGATATCTTCCCATGCCCAAAACAATAGCCACATGCAGTTATACTCAGAGAACATCTTTATCTCTTTCCATACCAACCTTGTATATACCAGACTCCAGGAAAGGACAGGAGAGGGAGGAAGAAAATTATCCTGCATTTTGTAACTCTGCCAACACTGAAAAACTAGCTGGACCCTGTACCTAAGTATCCCAAACAAAAATCCTCATTCTTCAAAAATGTACCATCTGTCCCACTCCTGCATTTAATGAAATAGTATTTTTATCTACTTACCGAAAGCGTATTGCATTGCAAAAACGAACTGTAATACTTGCAAACTCCATAGGATAGATGATGAAAAAGTCAATTGTAAGTCTCTAAGACTCACAAAATTATTATTGTAAGTAATTTGTTTCTTGGGCTACGTGTATACCACAAAACAAGTGAAATAGGAAAAAGTTGAATTTTCTTTCTGAACCATCTGTGCTAGCTGGATGAGTAGCATTGGGTTTGCCAGATACAGAATTGCTCAGTGTACAAGTCTTTTGGAAATATACCTGAGCATCATGGCAGAGTGTGCCTAGACCCTAGAGGTGCTAAACTGGCTATGGAGCAGCAGAAAGGAGCAAAAAAAAAAAAAAAAGTTTCTGAAGCAGGGCTCTTGAGAGCAGTCCAGAAACTTAGACTGATGAAGGGAAACTGAGAGATAAAAGAGCAGAGTGAGTTGTGGGGGGGCAGGGGAGGGTGTTGCAAAGGTAAGAGAATCACATATTCCCACTCTGGCCAGCAGAAGTAGACTTTTATACATGTTTGTGTTTTTTTTCTAAACCTATAGGTCCCTCAGAGAGAGAAACCACATGCCTCTTATATCTCCTTCTGGCATTGAAATATATATTCTTCGCAGATAGAGGTGTTGCTATTGTTAACACACCACCACCACCACCATCACAGCAATTGGAGGGACCTAGCTCTAATTCCTATCATCTTTTGTAAAGCATGCAGCCATGTTCCTTTTAAGGGTCAATGGTCAAGTAATTTGCTGTGCATATTGGAAGAATTAGGAAAGTATCTTTATCCTCTCAAAAAAAGTTGTGAATAGATCTTTTTTAGATTCTCCAAGATTTGCCTTTTGACATTTAAAAGTGAAAGTTTAAGCTCAAACCAAAACTTGCCTTTGGTTTGTCCTTTCCAAGTTAATTTGAACAAGTGAAAAATATGGCACAATTTTATTTTAAATATGTGGTCTCTGTCTTTATAAGTAAATGGCCTAGCAACCCATTAAACAATTGAAATCAAGTTTGTCACAGTGATTTGTTCAGTGAGCCTTTCTTGACATCTGGCAGGTATTGGGCTGTCAACATGGAAATGCAAAGAGGAATATGAGACAGATCACACCCTTAAGAATAGGGACTATAGAAATAACTGGGATAGAAAGCACCTGGATCAGCTACCTGGAAAGACAGAGAGAGGCATAGGATGATTTATTGATAGCCACTCTAGAGTTTACCAAAAATTATGTAATCTTGGCTAAATTTCTTGATATTTGTTTATCCTTTATTAATGAAAGGATCGGGTTAAATAAGGTCAACCCCAGGTGACTCAGTAACAGGACCATATCAGTTCCTTTGGAGGTACTACTTTCTAAAAAGATTGTTGTGAATAAGAACAACAACAAAAGATTATTATGTATATGCAAAATAAACATAATCCCAGTCTATAAAATACAAATTTTACATGCACACTACAGTAAGAATAGCTACATTCTACAATTCTACTGCAAAACTGGGTAAAGTCATCCAAATGAAACATTCTCATTTTGCTGGTGACTGTTAAGCCAACATCCTAGTCCTTATTTAGGTCATTGAACCCTGCCTCAAGCCACAGTGAAGCCAGGAGGGCGGCAAAGAGTGGGACTTTGGCCTCACTCCTCTTCAAGACCTCCTTGCCTAGGTGTTTAGTTGTTGGGACTGAGCATGAAGTTTCCCCGAGGGAAAGGGAATTAGTAGCTAGAAACTGCTGGATTCAATCAACTCTCAAGCCTTTTCTAGCTTAGAAAGATTGGAGTTCTGTGATTCCCAGTGACAGGGTCACAGCCATCCTCTCCTCTCCACCCCTTCTCACTACCCACACCCCCTCAGTTCCCCCCAGTAGGACAGTGATGGCACTAAGTTGGGGCACAATTCTAAGCCCCTCTGTCCCTGCTCCACAGCCTCCTGCAGAGAAACTACCCAGAGTGACTCTGGTTCTCTCTTCCTGCCCAGGGTGGAGAATATGTCCATGCGGCTGGAGGAAGTCAATGAGAGGGAGCACTGCATGAAGGCCTCGCTCCAGACCGTGGACATCCGGCTGGCACAGCTCGAAGACCTCATCGGGCGCATGGCCACAGCCCTGGAGCGCCTGACAGGTCTAGAGCGGGCTGAATCCAACAAAATCCGCTCGCGGACCTCCTCGGACTGCACAGATGCAGCCTACATTGTCCGCCAGAGCAGCTTCAACAGCCAGGAGGGGAACACCTTCAAGCTCCAAGAGAGTATAGACCCTGCAGGTGAGGAGACCTTGTCCCCAACTTCTCCAACCTTAATGCCCCGTATGCGAAGCCATTCTTTCTATTCAGTCAATATGAAAGACAAAGGTGGGATAGAAAAGTTGGAGAGTCTTTTTAAAGAAAGGTCCCTGAGCCTACACCGAGCTACTAGTTCCCACTCTGTAGCAAAAGAATCCAAAGCTCCTGCAGCCCCTGCAAACACCTTGGCCATTGTTCCCGACTCCAGAAGACCATCTTCATGTATAGACATCTATGTCTCTGCCATGGATGAGCTCCACTGTGATATAGACCCACTGGACAATTCCATGAACATCCTTGGGCTGGGAGAACCAAGCTTTTCGGCTCCAGTACCTTCCGCAGCTCCTTCAAGTAGTGCCTATGCAACTCTTGCACCCACAGACAGACTGCCAAGCCGGAGCACTGATTTTGAGGACATCACTTCCATGGACACTAGATCTTTTTCTTCAGACTATACCCACATCCCAGAATGCCAAAATCCATGGGACACTGACCCTCCAATGTACCACACCATTGAGCGTTCCAAAAGTAGCCGCTACCTAGCCACCACCCCCTTTCTTCTAGAAGAAGCCTCCATCGTGAAATCACATAGCTTTATGTTTTCTCCTTCGAGGAGCTGTTATGCCAACTTTGGGGTGCCCATGAAAACAGCAGAATATACAAGTATTACAGACTGTATTGACACGAGATGTGTCAATGCTCCTCAAGTGATTGCTGACAGAACCACATTCCTGGGAGGTCTTGGAGGGAAAGTGGAGGAATCATTGTGCTGCCATCCCGAGCGAGAGGCAGAACTGAGTCACCCCAGCTCTGATGGTGAGGAGAATGAGGCCAAGGGCCGGAGAGCCACCATCGCAATGCTCCCCCAGGAGGGTGATAATTCAGACAGAACCCTGTCAAACAACATCACAGTTCCCAAGATAGAGCGCGCCAACAGCTACTCAGCAGAGGAGCCAAGCACACCATATGCCCACACCAGGAAGAGCTTCTCCATCAGTGACAAACTCGACAGGCAGCGGAACACAGCAAGCCTGAGAAATCCCTTCCAGAGGAGTAAGTCCTCTAAGCCAGAGGGCCGAGGGGACAGTCTGTCCATGAGGAGACTCTCCAGAATGTCTGCTTTTCACAGCTTTGAAAGCAAGCACAACTAAACCTTCTAATAAGCTTTGCAGGAGGCTCAAGAATCCAGCCCTCAAATTCTCCCTGAAATTCACCTGTTCCTGTTTCTTGAAACTCACCTGCTTTATTCTTAGCTGAGCAAAACAAGTCATTCCTTGGGAGTTGTTAACTAAAAGGTGACTTCTGGGTCACAGATCAAGAAAACATTTGATCTGGCCCAGTGCAAAACGCAGGGGATTTAAGTCATGTTCACACTTGATGGGTAGGGAGGGGAAAGAGGGAGAAGAAGGGTTGAGATGAATGTGTATAACTAGTCATTTCAGAAAGCCATGAGCTCTGGGAATGATTGGGGCATCAAGCATGCTCCATGCCAGGAGGCATCTTTCCATTTCTGACCATTATCAAGAGTTTTAGGATGCAGGGCTAAATTGCAAAATAAAATAAAGTAGCCAGCATATAAATGAGATATTCTAAACTTCAATTCTGTTTTCTTTTCACATTGGCTCCATCACTGGTGACTGATGAAGAGCATCCTTTTTATTCAGTATAAGCCGGCAGCAAGCAGTTCTACCTAACGTCCCACATCCTTCTCATGCCAACACTTCTGTAATTGATCATTATAAAGAAAAAACAAGGTAACAGTCATAGTTCACCTGTCTCTTATATATTCATTTCTGGTGCCACAACTTTTATCTCTTTTGAAGAAAATAAAGGGAAAAGAAATGCCTTTTTGTATTGCAATCAAAATGAAAGAAGAGTTGATGTTAAAAACAATTGTCAAGTGGTTTATTATATACAGTGGGCATTCAAGTATAGTCAAGTAAGCTCAGGATGAATGTAATTAAATAATTTTATATTTTTTAATTTATTTTGTATCTCACCTATCATCAATTAAGCCACTCACTGAATATAATAGTGAACTTAAAAAAAAAATAGTAGGCAGAACTCACCTAAAACTGCCATATGAGATACTGCTATATTCCCACCATCTATGTTATGTGTGATGCTGCTTGTGTGACCCTCATTATGTGTATGAATCCACCATGTCTTCTGAACATCTCCAGGATGTAACTGCCAATTTTCCACACCACCTATCACATGACCATTTTGTATATGAATATCTGGTTACATGTGGATATTTTCATACCTAGAGTTTTGCCATTTAATCTGAGCTCAGCATAAATTTAATTGGAGTTTTTCAAGGGCTGGTATCTTTTTTATGGAAATGTTCCAAAGCACTTTTTAGGGAAGTTTCAAAACCATAAATAACCTTAGAATTGACTGGGAGTTTGGTATCAACCCAAGCCATCAGTAGCAGGCATACCATGAATATTTTTCTTATACACAGAGCTATAAAAAAGATGCGGTAGACTAAAATAGAAAGCAAATAAACATATAAAGAGTTCTGTAGTATATGCTGCTTATATGCATTTACACAGAGAGACATGTTAATATATAGTTTATAAACAGACATATAGAGCTTTCTTAAAAGGCTTGGACTTTTCTATCATCTTGAGATATAACCAGGATTTTTTAATATCCAAGGAGTTCCATTGAAAGAGTTAATTATATTAAATTTTGACATGTTGAAATTATAAATTTTTAAAATCCCTATGACCTTAGCTTTTCCTTGTACAAAACTAGAGTTGCCAACATGACTCACTACCTTCCCTTTGCCTCTTTTTTCTGCGGAAGCATTTGCTATCATGGAATCTCGTTTAGTCTGGTTTCTCCTGCACAAAGAGATTATTTCAAGTACAATCAGAATAGATGTACGGTTCTAAACCAGATAGTTTTATGGACTCTCAAATATAGGCATATGTTTCTAGATCAGAATCTGGACTTAAAGTGGGATAAAGAAATTTTTATCAAATCTTTGGATTCCTATTTGGATCACTGATTTAAAGGAGAATAAAAATCTTTAAGGAAAAAGACTTAATACTTCCTGGTTATTTTGTTTTTCTGTAGTTTTGAATTCCAGATTTCTCATTATGTGAAATCAAGTGAATACATGGACAAAATCTCTAGCCTTTAAATAACAAAAACCAAAATCTTCTGAACAAGCTTTTCAGGTGTAGAGACAATGATGTTGCTGCATATAAAGAATTCAACAATTCCATCTTCACTCCTTGGATTTAAGTGAGTAAGAAACAAGTCACCAGAGTCCCTCATATATAATTGCTCTAGAAACAATTATATTTTTACTGGCCATTTCCCCTCAATAAACATGTATTTGGTCTAAGAATAGATTGGTCTATTGGTCTAAGAATAGGTCTAAGAATATCTAAATCTAAGATAGATTTAGTTGCCCTAAAACTTCCTTGAGTCATGAATCTCCTTGAGGATCTAATGAAAGCTCGGGGCTCACCTCCCAGAAAAAAAAAAAAAAAAATGTATGTACATGTAGAGTTGCAATATAACCTTAAAGGGTTCATGTACCCCTGGTTCCATATTGATTGATAATGAGGAAGAGGAACCATGTTTATTCATAATCAATGCAGCTGTAATAGGCACTTTACATTTCAAGACCATTTCTCTGTGATTCTCAGGAAGGCCAAGTCTCAGCACCAGAGTTTAAACCCAGATTTTGTTACTTTTGTTCCTTGGATTAGCTCTTGCTAGTTTGATATATTTACATCCTAAACACTTTGATGATTTTAAATATGGAGCATACTTACAAAGCCAGAGGCTTCTCTAAATCTGTGGAGGAATCTAGGAAGGAGGTGAAATTATTATTCTTTGATCACAGAGCAGGATATCACAGCACCTCCAGGGCCTCATTCTGGACCAGATTGAAAATAGGGGAAAGAAATTATGAGCATGAGTGTTTCCATTCATTGTGATTTCTGGAGAGAACCAAACCTAGGAAACAAAGTATTTAACAGCCTTGACCTTGTGACTACCTGGTCCTTTTGTTGTGCATGAAAATGAAGTTCTTAAATCTTTTGTGAAGTGTATGAAATATATAAGCCAAATTTAAGTGACTTTAAACACAACCTGTATAACTTTCATGAGCCATTTCTTTCCTGGGCATTTACATGTGTGTTATGTTTCCATCCATTTCTTTCCATTTCTGGGTGTTCTGCACACCAGTGTGGCATTGATTCTGTGGCCTTGTACGGTCAGCTTGTGTCCAGACCATTTATTTCGCCATGTCCCTGATCGAGGGGGTATTAATTACCTTCTCTGTGAATTAAGCAGCCCATGAGCAGCAAGTTATTGAGGAATATAAATAAAGTCATAGAGCGCTCAAGGAAGTAATAGCTTTGGTTTAATCATATGCTTCTAAGGTGCCAATTTTTATATACTACTATATGTAATGATTTGTTCTAAATTGCTCAGTCCTTTTGAAAAAAAATGTAAGGATGTTTAATGAAAATTACCTTGGGAATTCCTGATTAATCAACAAACTTTATATTTATACTTAGAAACTCTCTCCTGGGTGGATTTGAATGAAGCTGGAAAGCTTGGCTATAATTGGCGGGGCTAGTTTGTTTCTCCAGCCAGAAGGTATATTAGGGGTCAGAATGCAGCACTTTACAGAACTGGATTTTTTTTTTAAGTCTAAGCTTCCAGGTCTAGGATATTATGTAGCACTTTGAAAGTTCCCCCTTTAAAAAAAAAAAAAAATATATATCTATATATATATCAGAATTATCAAATAAAAATGTACTTGTAAGAAACACAAAATGTGTTTCTTCTGAATGTTTCAAATGTATTCTAAAAGATGGTTTCTATAGATAATATTATGGTAGATAACTGGATAGTACATTTTTTCCACTTTCTAAGGCTATACAGTCTAATCTTTCTGAACGTTTGGGCTGTTTAACTTCTGTAATTATATATTATCCAGTCATCAATCATGCTATATCTATAAGCTATACTGTTCAATGTGTGTGGGGCAATGCTGTATTATAAAACACATGTAAACATATATGTAACCCATATTTAACTCAGCATAGTTGTAGCATGTGGTTGTATTAATGAACGTTACAGGATAACTTTATAATCCTTTACAAATCTGTAACATTCAATAAAGAAGCACATGTTGCAAGGATTAATGATGTTCCCAACTCCATGTTATTTAGCATCCTCATGAAATGGGTACTTTTGTTCCTGATCTGCTTCATGTTTTCCACATTCCCATAGACCATTGTAAAATATTTGTATGAGCTGATGTGCATCCTCTGACCAGCCCTGCAAGCTGTGGTAGGCAAGTTACGGTTTTGTGAAAGATGAACTGGCATGTTATGCAAAAACTATATGACAAATTGAAAATAATATCTTAAGCTCCAGTTGAATTAGCTGTTTGTTTACATCTGCTAACCCAGTGTGGAAGCAGTGTACAGTATTTTAAGTATGTTCATGTAGTAACACTAATATGTTTGTTTCTCGATAAAGTGATGCTAGTGTGTAGGTGGCTATATACTTGCTCTAAATACTGCATTATAGCTCACTATTCTTTAACAATATTAATGTGACTTAAATGAAGTAATCCCTCTCCAAATCCAGTCTTAATTTTTGTGGCGACAAAATGCATGCACTGCTTTATGCATTTATTTTAACTTTTTAAAGGCACTTAATGTTTTACTGTTGCCTGCTGTGATACTTAAACCAGTTAGGAACTCACTCAAATTGTTGGGCTTCTTACACTGTTTGGGGATTATGTCCAATTTAAAAAAATTAAAAACAAAAAAGTAACCAAGGATTTTTTACTATTTTTTTAAGCTCTGAACAAATAATATGGAATAAAATATTAACTGCAGGGCCTTATAGCTATGTAACCTGGAGATAGCTAGCCAACACCACTTGGGTTTACCAAGCTCTAGTGTTGGTGCATCTGTGATATATGAAGGACATATTTCTGAGTCTTTAGGGCCATTGGGTGCAAGTTGCTAAACCAGAGATGAGAGTGAGGAGTCCATTCAAGACAGTGTAGAAATCCACATATCAGTATGGATGAATCCAGTGGACAATAGGTAGGAAAAGCTCCTACCTTGGGGCTTTTCTCACATTGTGTGTGAGCCTGGCCTGGGGGAGGGTGAGAGATGGGTGACTGCGTGTCTCATTGAGCACAGGGGGACTCTGAAGAGTCTGCCCTTCAAGGAAGTCACCATTTCATTGTGAAGAGCCATTCAACATCTGAACAAGGGAGGATGAAACTTGCATAGTCTTATAAATGATGGCTCCTCAAAGAGTAAAGAGAACTTTTCTGTCAGCCTGCACTGGCCTAGGCTTTCTTTTTACCTGTCACACAGTCTCTTTCTCAGATTGGAGTCAATCAAAGGAGCAGTTGGTTCTGATTTTAAGGAAAACAGGATTTTTTTTTTTTTTGTACTTCATTTGAGAAGTTGGTTGCGTTACCTTTTCTCTGATGAATTCCTTGCACTGATCACTGTTAATGAAATCAAGACATGACCATTTCTACATGTGTCTAAGAGGAATTCAGTGGCCAAGTAATCCAGGTGGCAGTAAGAGTGAGGTAAATTTTCCCTTCCCTAACTGACCTGCTCTCCCAGCCCCATTAAACCTTCAAGCCATTGCCCGTTTACACAAAGTTTGTGTGCTGGGAAGTGAAAAGAATATGTATGGCTAGAAGGCCATAGTTTTCTGAAGAGCGTCAGTGCCAGCCTTGACCTAGGCCTTCCTCTGGAGCTGGGGGGCTGCTGAGGGCTGGGGGATGCAGAGAGAGGTTCAGCCTTGGGCCTGGATACACAGCCTTCTTCACCCCCTTAACTTTCTTCCTTGCTCTTGGCCCAGCACAAGGTTTTATTTTTTTTTCTGCCAGACCAGTTGACTTTATCTCCTGTCACCTCCATACCCTCTGGACCCTGGCAGAGGAAACTGAACCAGCGGCTGCAAGCCTTCAGACTTTGTCCAGCCCTCATCTTCCCACTGACTTAGCTTCCTCCCCGCAACTTCACCCCATGCTCCTAACTTCACTGGTGTTTGCATCAACCTCATCAATACTTTGCCTGTCTGAATCCCAAAAGAATCAGTCACATCTTTACCCCAGCTTATCACGTATCAGCAGCAGCAGCCATCTGCCTCTAGATTGTGGGGTTGCAAACACAAATACGTGAAGCGGCTGGATCCAGAACACAAATGCGGCAGTTGGGCTGGGAAAAACAACAGGAAGAAGTAGGGTTTACAGGGCTTGAGAGAGCACGTGTCTGCTACAAAGACATTCACATTCAGATTTGCAAACATTGTGCTAGCCAAACGTGTCTGCCAGCAGCTTTCAAACCTGGAGGCAATAGTTTGGGACCTCTGAGGCAGAGCCAACCAGGACCATATTCCTGATTCCAAATTAGTGAATACATAAACAAAATACACTGAAAATGGAGGTGGGAGAGAAAGGAACTCACCCTATTCAGGGTTCTTTCTGTTCTCTCAAATGATATGTGCATGTTTATTTGCTAGCTGCATCATTCTGGACCTAAATGTGGGATCTTTGTGAGGAAGATTCAGAAGAAGAGTACCATAGCATTGTATCAAGGCTTATCTGCTTCCTGCCACTACAGTGTCTGACCTGAGTTTATATTGCTTCTCCTGCTGTTCAGAACAGTCCATGCAGTATAGTGTACTCATTGCTGTTCCATAACAGAGAACTTAGACTCTCATTTGTAAACATTCTAACCATAGTTTATAATGGGGAAAGTTATTCAAGTATCATTTTTAAATGAATTCCTATAAATAAAATAATTTTGCAATTGGGTTTCTTAAATATATATACATCTTTTCCTTCTTTGTGTATAGATAGACAGTGGTTTGCATATCTATCAACATTATAAATATATATAAATCCTTAGAGGAAGTTTTCTTTTTTAAAGGTCTATTATTGGATTCACAATGCACTTTGAGCTTGTTTGTTTAGATATATAATTTGAAGCAGAAGTTGGCAGATACCACGGGAAAAACTTTCTGAAATTTCTGTAACAAATGTTTTGCAATAAAAAAAAAAAAAAAAAACCTCAGTAGTTCAAACATGACTTGGACTTCTTTGTGCATTTATTTGCCACCATGTGATTCCTACCATTCTCATGACAAGAATTGCTGGGGTACAGAGAGATGATTGCCTTGGGCTCAATAGTTACTTGTAGATCAGAGGCTGCAACTGGTGGTCTGTGGGTCATATCCAGGCATCAAAGAAGGAATGTTGTTGTCCAGGACAAATGTTTTAACTTCAAATAATAATGGGAAAAGAAATTGAAGAACACATATATGTACAATCTTTTATTTTTACAAAAAAATTTGTTGAGTACCTGTTCTGTGCTCAATGGTGTGCCAAGGTGAATAAAGCAGGCAGAGTCCCTGCCCTGTGGAGTTTTGACTCTGACTATAATAAAGTATGATCAGATATAATTTTGTAATTACTATTTCACCACCTAAGAAGTAGAGCATGAAAAATAAAGAGTCTAGAGGTTCAGAGGAGCAACAGTGCTCTGCAGCTCAGGGCAAGGAAGGCCCTTTGGGGCAGATTACACCAGAATGTGCCCTGAAGAACAAGGACGGTTTAGCTAGTCGACAGGAGGACGACATGCCATGTAAGGGAGACATTAACTGTTTTAATTGATGTATAATTGCTGTACAATATTATATAAGTTGCAGGTGTACAATATAGTGATTCACAATTTTTAAAGGTAAGGGGAATGTGGATTTGCTAAGCACCCGAATGTTACAGTGCTTCATCCTCATTAGAACCTCTAGGCGCCCCAGCCTCGTGGACTTTGTCTCCAATATGGACCCCAGTGTGGAGAATGAATGAGGCTTTGCTCCAAAGAGTACCTTTATCTTTACCTCTCCCATTGGCTCTGTTTTCAGTTTTTTGGAAAATGGAATGGCTGGCATAGCTTTCTACAAGCAGATTGTCTATGTTCATAAATGTGCACATTTATGTAACACATACAATATTCAATCATGTGTCCTCAGATTTCCTGGAAAATTGGATCATCCATCATTTGCTGCCAAAATCTCAGATTTAGATCAACATGGAGCTTCCTTGAAGGACATATTAATGGAGGTAGAGAAAGATTAAATTTTCTAGAGATAATTTATCACATTTACTTGTTTATATTACCCAATTTGATTAAAAGCCTGAAGATAACTTACCCTAGAAAGGCCTGGGTTACCACACCCTTGTCTGTAGAAAGTTCTCAGTAATTGTTTCCTTTCTACCATGCCCGATCTCTGGTGGTTAACTTGACCTCTGCCATAACATCCGGCAAACTACTTTTTGTAGTATGAGCCATTTCCCAGAAGGCTTGGTCTTGGTCACAGTTGTTATCCTACAGTATGTCATCAGATAGATATGATTACACAATGCAGACACCATAGAGAGGCCTTCACTCAATATTCTTTATCTCAAGCACTAAACAACTTTTTTTTTAAGACTGGGTGTATTAATCTGCTAGGACTGCCTTAACAAAACAGCACAAACTGGGTGACTTAAGCAACAGAAATGGATTGAATCTAGATCTGGAGGCTGGAAGTCCAAGACCGGTGTTGGCAGAGTCGGTTCCTTATGAGGGCTGTGAGGGAGTATCTGTTCCCGGCCTCTGTCCTGCTGCTGGTGAGTTTCTGGTGATCTTTGGCATTCTTCAGTTTATAGAAGCATCATCCTATCTCTGCTTTCATCTTCACGTAATATCCTCCCTGTGGTTTATACTCAAATTTTCCCCTTTATAAGGACACTGATATGGGGCCCAACCTACCTGAATATGGCCTTATCTCAACTAGTTGCTCCTGCAAAGACCTATCCCTTAATAAGGTAACAATCTGAGCTACTGGAGATTAAGATTTCAACATATAAATATGGGGTTGGCAAAATGTAACGCTTAACACTGGGTGAATTTGTGAATAGGAGTGTGGTGGTCATCTTATCTTTTTAATATCTTTTAAGGTAAAAAAAAAATCAGAATTTAAAAATCAATTGGAAATATGTTGATCAATAGAAGAAAAATATGGATCAATTGTGCCACCACCTGGAGCCATTAAAAATGATTAAATGTTTGTATATTGTCACTGGCTTCCCCCATGGCACAATGGTAAAGAATTTGCCTGCCACTGCAGGAGATGAGGACCCTCAGCTTCAATCCCTGGGTCAGAAAGATCCTCTGGAGGAGGGCATGGAAACCCACTCCAGTATTCTTGTCTGGAAAATTCCATGGACAGAGAAGCCTGGCAGGCTACAGTCCATGGGGTCACAAAGAGTCAGAGCATGCACTCGCATTTTGACATTAAAAAATGTCACTGGTATATTGTCTTTTTAAAAGGAAATACAAAGCATCATATAGGGTGTAATCCCAATGTTTATAAAAACTAAACCAAGTATACAGATATAGATATATATACAGTATATATATACTATATATACTGTATACAGATATACAGATACAGTATATAAATAGTAAAAAGACTAGAAGATACAGAAAAAGGGAGAGAAAGGAATAAGTTTTGCAACAGAATTTTTTTCAGAAATTCAAATACTGTTGAAGAGTAACCTAAAGTGGCCTAAGTAAAGTTGGTTCAAGTACCAGTAGACATCAACCAAGAGGGTTTTCTTTGACTTCTTTCTGTCCTGGGTGCTGCAATAATCACAAACTCTGTAATAGCAAGTCCTCTCCACTAAAAAATGATAAAGGTGGAAGAAAAGAAAAGTGTTAGCAATGATTTAACTATTAATGTCATGAAACTGTAATTTTAGGCACAAATACAATCAGTGCCTTTCTAGCAGGTACTTTGTTCCTCTGGAAGAACTGAAAATTTTATTAAAAAGGCAAGACTGTCATGACTTAAAAGATAATTACATACTCCAGTTATTTAATTAGAGCTGCTGAAAAAAATGGAATGAGCAGCCCAAGTTTAGCTCATCAACACTAGAAGTGTTCATGTAGCAGCAGCATGGCCACCAGGAAGGCAGTGTGTGGATGGTTTTACATTCAGGCAGGAAACAGGGCTGTGTTATGTACTCTGAGAATCTGCATAGAACAGCACAGAGATGCTCTTAAAAGTAAGAGGTCAGAAAGAGTATTGTAGCTAGGCAGGGCCTCAAGGAATGTTCAGGACTGAAAAGACAGGAGGTGAGGGGAAGGCTGAGGTCCAAGGCAAAACAAACATGTAGCCATGAGAACACATAAGACACTGGGAGAACTCTGGGAAGCCAACCTAAAAGGGTAGAGGGTCCACACTGGAGACTTGTGGGAAAGAAGAACTATCCCTAATACTCACTATCTTCTCAACACATCTGTGAAATTGACATTCTTCTTCTTCTTCCCCAGACAGGAAAAGATGACTCAGCATTTTATACATAAATGCCAGGTTTGAGTTTGAATTCCATTCTGTATTAAAAAGAAAGCGACTGAAGAATTCTGGGGAAAACTGTGATGTGTAAAAACATGGTATGGTCAAGAAGGGAGAGGAGCAGTCAGGGGAACTGCAGGATTAGGCAAAAGGAGATTAAACCCCCTTGATGAAAAGACATTCTGAAGAAATTTCACAACTCCCTAATTCCAGAAATATTTCATGGGTACTGTTTGAGAAACACTCAACCAAGTGTTGGCGCATTCTGTTTGAAATGTCATCCTCTTACTTCATTCCCTGGTGAACAACTAGTCATCCTTTCTAGAGGATTATTTTTTAGTGTGTGCCCAGCTGAGAATCCTTTGAGATACCTCCTTGCTGGCAGTTGTTTTGTACAATGTGGACAAGCTGTACCCTTCCTCTCAGGCACAATTTTGGCTACATCTTTGAGAATTTGGAATAGAGGCAGGGGTAGGGACAATCGCTGGCTATAACCATAATTTGCAGACTCAGAAATTGTCTACAGTCATCTTCCTACATGGGCTTCCCTGTAGCTCAGCTGGTAAAGAATCCACCTGCTATGCAGGAGAACCTGGTTCGATTCCTGGGTTAGGATGATCTTCTAGAGAGAAGAGATAGGCCACCCACTCCAGTATTCTTGGGCTTCCCTGGTGGCTCAGCTGGCAAAGAATCTGCCTGCAATGTGGGAGACCTGGGTTTGATCCCTGGGTTGGGAAGATCCCCTGGAGAAGGGAATGGCTACCCACTCCAATACTCTGGCCTGGAGAATTCCATAGACTGTACAGTCCATGGGGTCACAAAGAGTCAGACACGACTGAGCTACCTTCACTTTCACTTTCTGTCTTACTTGGTAAGCACAGCAATGCTTCATCAAATAGGGCGTTGTCTCTGTTTAAGAAAGAAAACTGAGCTCTCTTTTGCATCAGTTTTGCCAAGGGACCCACTTTTTCTTTAAGACAGTGGGTGGAAGGGCCATGTGGGGAGGGCCGTGGGTGGAGAGATGGAATTTGTTGATAGAGATCTTTCTCAATGATATTTTTTCTCCGAGCTCAAACGTAATCCACACAAAGGAGCTGCTTCTAAATTATGTTTCTTTCTTAGGAATTTCAACCAGACTTGTCTGCTATTTGGGGTTTCTATGCTGACAGCAAAAGCTCCCTAGTGGCTCTATTTCATTCAACCAATTTTACTGGGCCATTAGCTCAGTCTGCAGTGACAGAAAATCAGGTCAGTCCTGTAAAGTATACGGACGTTCCCAAATTCAATAACTGCTTCTTTTCCTAATTTGTTCTCTCAGTTTCTCTGTCTGTTATGAGAGGTTTAGAGCCTGGACCAGATTAATGGTGCTTACATTTCTTGAGTTATTACCACTTATGGGATCTACTGAAAGCTAGGAACCCTCCTTAGGGAAAAAAAGGTTAGATCTGGGAGACCATTTAAAGGGGTTCCTGGAAGCCACAAAAGCCACCCATAGTCACCAAGGGAAGACTGTCTAAACGCTAAGTTAAGAACCAAATGTTCCTCCAGCTCTAAAGCTCTGAGACTCAATGGAGACTGTCAAAACAGAAAGTACAGGGTCATTTTGAAACATCGTCTGCAGAAAAAATCAAGTTGACAGCTATATGAGCCTTGATGCAAGCAACAGGTGCTCACCTGTCCTCCTCCACAGCTGCTGAATAAAATGCACTGAAGTAGGACCAGAAAGACCTGGAATAAAGTTGGTCAATCTATTCCCAATGAAGGCAGTATGAACCATTTGTGCGCCTTCAAGTCTCCTGCAAAGCACAGATTCCACAGCCCTCTAACTGGAAGCTCTGCCTGCAAATAAGGATTGATAAATAATCTCAATTATCTGTTTGTCAAGATCGAGCTCCCTGACTCCCTCTCATGAAGCACTGTGCACTGATGAGAAAGCCACCCCTATCTAAGCACCCACCCTTTCTCATCATGACTTTATGGAGTTGACTAACGGTTTTAGTAACCATTGAGACATTCCTTGACTTAATCAATTATTATATAGGGCATTGCAAAATGCACCCTCCCTCCCTCCAGAAAGACTCAATCCAAAGGAGCAGTCCTACACTCACATTCAAGTGAGCTGAGAACCAGATCTGATCAATCTGCTGCTACCACGACTTCTTGATGTCACATGGTGTCACTGTGGAACACTGGCTCTGCACAGTCTCAGATGTCTGGCCCAAATCAGACCACTTTGAGCCTCTTCCCTGAACAGGCTGCTGTGTCTGCTAAAAAGGCCTGTCCCTGTACAAGAGTGCGAAGTGGAGCTGTGGACTTCGCTCTCCTTGGGTTCCCACTTCAGGTCTCTGGTGCACATACACCAGCGATCCCCGCACATCCACCCACCCCTGGAGTGCTGATTCACAATGACTCTGGCATCTCCCACTCAGGGACCCCATGATGGAAGTAACTCCGTTCCTTTCCCAGACCCACATTAGGGAACAAGTGGTTTTTCCTTCAGAAAAAGTGAATCTGATGAGCTCCCTTTCCCATGTACCCTTCTAGGGGAAGTCATGCTCATGTCCCAGAGATAAAGTACCCTTCCAAGAGTATCTTCCCCCGTGACTCTAAGGTAATTACACCCTTCCTTCTATGGGTCACCTTCAAAGTTTCCAAAGTTATTTCTGGCATCTCTACACAGAGAAGAGCAAATGCACAGATTTAATCTCCAGTGGACCCTCCTATATGTTATCCATCTGCAAAGTACCTGCTATTGACACTTAAACAATATACCTATGCTCCCATGGTTTTATAGCTATTCATATACTTTCTTCATAAGGTCATTTATACAACCTGTGATTATACATAAGCTAGTCAGATAATTAGCTAAACCTCTTTCAAAACCTAATAATCTTCAGCCAGACCAGAGGACAGAACTGAAAAGCACTAATATTAGTATATAAAGGAATCCTAAGAGGCAACTCTACAGGGCAAATAGCTCTGGTTAAACTAAGTGTACTGAATTTATCAGCACAGACTACAGACACCATTATCATCATCAGAACTACCATTTATTAGGCATCTGGTGACTGAGCCATGAAATTAAGACTTTTGCTCCTTGGAAAAAAGCTATGACCAACCTAGACAGCATTAAAAAGCAGTTACATTTCTTTGCCAACAAAGGTCTATCTAGTGAAAGCTATGATTTTTCCAGTAGTCATGTATGGATGTGAGAGTTGGACTATAAAGAAAGCTGAGTGCCAAAGAATTGATGCTTTTGAACTGTGGTGTTGGAGAAGACTCTTGAGAGTCCCTTGGACTGCAAGGAGATCAAAGCAGTCAATCCTAAAGGAAATCAGTCCTGAATATTCACTGGAAGGACCAATGCTGAAGCTGAAGCTCCAATACTTTGGCTACCTGATGCAAAGAACTGACTCATTGAAAAAGATCCTGATGCTGGGAAAGATTGAAGGCAGGAGGAGAGGAGGACGACAGAGGATGAGATGGTTGGATGGCATCACAGACTTGATGGATGTGAATTTGAGCAGGCTGCAGGAGTTGGTGATGGACAGGGAAGCCTGGTGTGCTGCAGACCATGGGGTCACAAAAAGTTGGACATAACTGAGTGGCTGAAATGAACTGATTGTTGTAAGACACTTCATGTACAGTATGTCTCACCTTCAAAACAGTTCTACAATGTAGATTTTCTTACTTCCAACTTAATGGATAGGAAAGTTGAGACTCAGCATGGTTAAAGATATTTCCAAAGTCACACAGCTAGCAAGCAATGGAGCCTAAATTCAAACACAGATCTCTCAGACTCTAAAGCCTATGTTTTTCCCACTTCTGCCTCTAAGAGAGTATGCAAACCATGTATCTGCAGCTCTATACCTCTTAGGGTTCTGGAATGCCAAAGAGTAACTCTTCAGTTGGAACTCGTTTGATGGAACTAACCAATGAATGCTGACAATGAATTATCTTCTCAAATCTCTGCCTTCCATATTTGTTTTTATAAAGTACTATAAAATAGGGTTTAGTCTTAATATTTATCTTCTCCAAATTATTTTGTGCCAAGAAAATCTTTAAAAAAAAAAAAAAAAAACCTGAATAAGGTTTTTAAGGCACTTTTTGTGTTAAATTTCGTCAATAAGTAAAACTGATAGGAGAGGGAGGACTGGAATCATAAATATCTATTTCCTGAGCTTGCTGTTAAGCTAAGCTGAAATGCTTAAATGTTTCCCACTTCTACATTACAAAAGAATGACCACAGCATCCCATTACTTACTATTTTGACAACATGTAATCCATCTCATCCAACTCACCTGTTGGAAAGCAAATGGCTCTACTGAGCAAGCCAAAAGATGATAAATGGAGAGCAGAGTCTCTGCTGGCTGTGGTTCATCCATCATGTCTCCCAGGAAGTGAGACCCAGGGGAGCAGCTATGAGTGAGGAGACACCCCATGTTGCCACCAGGAAGGAAGAGGCCACCAACAACATGGCATCTCCATACCTGCTCAGCTTCAGGATACAGCATTGCCAGGTTTCTTCCCCTTGTACTTAGCATCTGAGTCCTCTAACCTCACTTCTCTGAGGCAGCCCCCGCTTTCATCAAGAAGCACTCAGATAGACAAACTTTTCATGTGGTATTTTTCAGTTCTCTATTTGCTCACTTTGATAAAAGGGAAGAAGGTCAGTGTTCACCGAGTGCTGGCTCTGAGGCAGCCAGTCTGACACATGTTCACACTGAACAGCTACCGCAGCCCTAGAAAGTGGGCATTAGTACTCTCTTCTAACAGAGAGATTGTATCTCTTTCTCAAGGACACACAAATATCACATAACAGCATTGAGAAATAATCCCAGGTCTGTGTGGCTGGCTAGTCTGTTAACTCTTGACCCTCCTTCTAAGCATGTCCCTCTTCTGTTCTTTAAGAACGTGTGTCACCAGGATGCACATCAAACACTGTTTTAGCCTCTGGAGACTTGGAGCTGAAAGATAAACTAAGTTATCCACTTCCAATGGCTCTTTGCCTCTCTTCTCTGCTATAATGACTTATACTCCCTTGGCTAAGCCACTCTATGCTGGCAGTAATCTCATTCAAGAAAGCAAATCAGAACTCAAAAGAGTTGAGCAGCATAATGATTCAGGACCACATTGAATCTGTGTTCATTTTTTAAGTAAATGTTTACAGCCTTCACAGTTTTATTATTTTATCTTTAATTACTGCTGTATTATTACCTATTATTCTATCACAATCCTGGGTTGAGAATCCTGATTGAGTTCAACCAATAATCAAGGAAAGTAAAGCCCCATGAAGATAAGTGATTTGCCCAGGTCACACCACTCCAGGCCTTTGTTCCTACCACTACACCACAATATCCCACTATCAGTCCTGGGCCAGGACAAAGTCTTGTTCCTAATTCTTCCTGACTCCCCTCTCTGTGCCCTCTCTTCACCTTCTTGCTATCTTTTCATTGCTAAGTCTGCGTCTTTTATGGACAGAGACTGTCTTTCTCCCCACCCCACTCCCACACTCAATGCCTCTCTTAACTGGCTATCTCAGAAAAACAGAATTCAGCCCACATTCCAAGGAAGATGGCTAGGCACCACACTAGCTGTGCCACAGAGCAGTGGTTCTCAAATAGTTTGATCTCAGGCTGCTTTACACTCTTCAAAATTATTGAGGACTCCATAAAGCTCCAAAGCAAGCAAACAAACAAAAGAATTATTTTATATTTGCAAACCTCTTTAATGTCTGGCTTAAGAGAAGACAACTGGATTCTCAAATTTGCTTCTGCATTCGATTCATTGTGATGTCACCTATCATGTAGCCTCTGGAAAACTCCACCATACAATCATGAGAGTAAAGGTGCAGATACTGTTTTAATAATACTATGAAAATAGTTCTGATTTCACAGACCCACTGAAATAGTCTCCAGGACTGCCAGATGTCCCAGGATCATATATTGAAAAATCAATGCATGGAGCATGGAGCTCCTGGAGTTACAGGAGCTCCAATCCTGGTGAGCGCTTAATAGCTACATGACCTAAATTCATGCAGAAGAAATAGCCTGGCATATACAGTATATTAAAAAGTTTTTAAAACCTTCCCAAAAGTTATTTATGTAAGAAGGGAGCATGCCTAGGGATAGTACCTGAATACAGAGAATGACTCTAATGATGGGATATCAGACAGGCAAGGAAACAGAAAGTGAAATGTGAAAACTGGTGGCAGTGGTATGGATTATCACTTCCAGATGTCTTTAGGTCCACATAACACATGTGCCTGCTTTCTGGAAAGATTCTGGCTATAGCTGCACGTGTTCTACTTAGTCCAGTGATATGTGGGTCTTTCAATCCACACTGACTCATCTGAACCCACCTCTGCCTACAGCATAGAATAGGAAATCTTCTGAGGTTTGCCCTGCAGAAATGAGTCCCTTGACTGAATGATCCATCTAAGCCTGTTTGTCTTTGGGCTCCCTTTCTCCTCAGCCTGATGGATATCCCCTGGGGAGCCCTTCTCCTCCCACCATCCCCATGCCATAGGCATGGATGGGGTCTGGGATGCATTTCAATCTATTTTCTCACTAGATAAGAAGCAGGAACTGTTAATTTTACTTAGTGTTTTGGGAATTGTTTTTGTGGGAGTTATAAATGTTAGAGTGTGGTCTGCATTCCAAATTATGAAAATTATTTTTGGTGGCCTGGTGCACTCTGCTCTTCCTATTCATCTTTCACAGCCACGAAGGACCAAGAATGAGCTGTAAAATCATATTCCTACCACTGAGGAAGCAGGGTTTTGAGGACCTTCTGACTGTAATTTTAACTGGACCAAGAATGAGCTGTAAAATCATATTCCTACCACTGAGGAAGCAGGGTTTTGAGGACCTTCTGACTGTAATTTTAACTGGACCAAGAATGAGCTGTAAAATCATATTCCTACCACTGAGGAAGCAGGGTTTTGAGGACCTTCTGACTGTAATTTTAACTGGACCAAGAATGAGCTGTAAAATCATATTCCTACCACTGAGGAAGCAGGGTTTTGAGGACCTTCTGACTGTAATTTTAACTGAAACACACTGTCCAACACTCCCTGTCCCCCACAAGAAAAACACAAAGACCTAAGGAAGGATCGTGAGGCCCTTGCAGCCCTATCTCACCCATCCTTTGAATTTCAATTGGAATTTAGTTGGAAACCCATGACTAAAATATTTAAGAAGAAAAAAAGGCATTGGTGGTGGGGAATACAAATGCCGTTACCTGCTGCCCTCATCTAGGCGTTGTCAGATGGGAATTGTGGTTGGCAGGGAAGTACACGCTCCATCTAAAGGGGACTGCTATCCATCACACTACAGAGTGGGCCCCACGGTGCCAAAAGCTTTCTCTCAAATCTCTCTTTCCAAGAGATTCTAGAAATCTGGGCTTTTTTTTTTTTTTTTTCACATGTGAAATCTTCCCACACAAGTGTTTATATGTTTTTGAATAATGTGTTTTTTCCCAGTTTTATTGAGATATAATTGACATACAACAGTGTGTAAGCCTAAGGTATACAGCATAATGATTTGACTTACATACACTATGAAATGATTATCACACTAAGTTTATTGAACACCATCATCTCATATAGATACAAAATTAAAGAAATAGAAAAACATTTTTTTTCTTGTGACAAAAGCTCAGGATTATACTCACCAACTTTCATATATAACATGACAGTATTAATGATTATATTTATCATGTTGTACATTACATTCCCAGTACTTTTTTATAACCAGAAGCTTGTACCTTTTGACTGACTACCTTCATCCCAATTACCATTTCCCTCTTTCACCCCCTGCCTCTAGTAACCACATATCTGATATGTTTTTCTATGAGTTTGTTTCTTTGTTTTTGAAGTATGATTACAACACAGTGTTAGTTCCTAGTACACTACGTAGTGTTCAGTATTTCTATATATTTCAAAACGATCACCACAGTAAATGGACTTACCATCTGTCACCATACAAAGATACTACATAATTATTAACGCTATTCCCCACCCTGTATATTTCATCCCCAAGACTCATTTATTTTTCAACTGGAAGTATATACTTCTTTTTTTTAAATTTATTTATTGACTTTAATTGGAGGAGAATTACAACATTGTGATGTTTTGCCATACATCAATAAGTTTGTACTTCTTGGTGGTGGTGGTTTAGTCTTCACCTATTTCTCTAGTACTTAAATGTTTACAAGTTTCTGAATGATTCATTTTTTGTATTTTTCAATAAAAATTCAACAAATTTTTTTTTCAAAGTCAATTTCAACAAAAATGTCTGTGGGCTGCCAGTTTGTCCTATAGCCCCAAATGTCATTTCTCATGATGTAAGACTGTTTCTCCCAACCCCAAACACTGTAGCTCCTGCCTAACATTGCCTAGGGCTCAGTTTTTGTTTTTGTCTTCTACTATGATGAAAATTTGCACTTTACACTGTCACAGAACACGTAGGAATGTAATTGATGTTTCACAATTTCAGGAGCTGATCTGGTGTACTTTTGACAGATCTGACATGTTTACACAAGAATATTCTTCTGGAAAGTTACCAAGATCACCAAGTCATTATGGCCCTGGAGTTCTCTCTTACTTCAATGACCATCGTTGCATCCCCTTGGTCCCCCAGGGTGCATTGCTGCCCAGCATGGTCAATGTTTTTCTTGATAACCTTGGCACAGATGTGTTAAAGTAGAGATATCAATCAATCAATCAATCCTAAATCATTGGGGAGAACTGAAAGGAAAAGCAGAGCAATAAACAGAGAAAAAGAGAGAAAAACACTATAAAAACACTTCAATTTACCAAGTACAATTCTCTGTTCCCTTCTTTCATAGGGGAAAAAAGGCCTTTATTCCTGTTATAATGCTGTTGCTATTTATATAGCCATAAATGATACACAGTACTGTCTCATAGATTTTAATTTTTCATAAATGATATATCACTGTATTTGTCCTATAATCTTTTGTATTTAATATTATGTTTTTGAAATCATTTTTGTTATATATTGACCTAATTCAGGTCCTCTCTCTTTTCTTCTTGGTGACCCTGACTAGAGGATTGTCGATTTTGTTTACTGTTTCAAAGAACTAGCTCTTGGTTTTATGAATTTTTTCTATTGTTTTCTTAATCTCTATTTGTTTCTTTCCTGATCTTTACTATGTCCTTTCTTCTGCTGACTTTAGGTTTTGTCTTTTCTTTTTTCTAATTCTTTTAGGTGTTATAATAAGTTAGGTTTTTTATTTGAGATTTTTCTTGTTTTTTGAGGAAGGCCTGTATCGCTGTGAACTTCTATCTAAGAAATATTCTTGCGGCACCCCATAGATTTTGTATGGTTGTTATGGATCTAGTTCATTCCTCTTCATTGCTATATAGTTTTCTATCACTTACATCACAGTTTAATTTAATCATTCTCCTTTTGATACACATTTAGGATTTTCTTTTTTTTTATTCCCACTACTATGAATGATGTTGCACGCCTTCAACACTAAGTCTTTCTGGAAAGAGAATTGCTGAGTTGTAGCCAATATACTTTCCTCTGTTTCAGATTTTGTCAAATTGTTTTTCAAAGTAGTTGTAGCAATTGACAGTTTCCAACTGTGTATGGGAGGCTCTTCTAAAAGGGTCTTGTTTTTAACTGTGTGGTCCTGAAGGCTGGTAAGATCTGGTTAGTACATGAACACAGTGAGAAATATGCCCTTTTAGAAATGTGGACTATCTCTGAATACTGTGCAGTGCTGTGCTTAGTTGCTCAGTCATGTCTGATTCTTTGTGAACCCAGGGACTATAGCCCACCAGGCTCCTCTGTCCATGAGGATTCTCCAGGTAAGAATACTGGAGTGGGTTACCATGCCCTCCTCCAGGGGATCTTCCCAATCCAGGGATCAAACCCAGGTCTCCTGCATTGCAGGAGGATTCTTTACCATCTGAGCCATCAGAGAAGCCCAAGAATATTGGAGTGGGTAGCCTATGTACTCAGTAGTAATATTCAAGATAGATTGTTAAGTACAAAAAGCAAGAAGGAAACAAAGTATGTATGGTATACTATAATTTATCTAAGAATTAGAAGGATATAAGTAGATATATGCACGTTGCTTATACATTTTAATGGAATGATAAAACAATTTTTAATATTAACTACAGATAGAAGAAGAAATAGGTAGAGGGAAAGGGAAAAAGGCTAGATTTCTTTGAATATACCTTTGTTTTATAGATTTAATTTTGGGACTATTTACTATCTTGCATAATTATAACAAAGTTAATATAGTATAAAAACAACCCTAAAAGTCAGAAGTAGAATAAAGCGAATCAATCTAAGTATGTGTATAATTGGTGGCAGAACCACTCAGAGATGAACTAATCTAAATCACTTTATGATATAGAACTGAAAAAAAAAAAAAAAACTTATGTTAATAATTAAATTATTGGTTGTGGTGTTGGTATTATTAGTTTTAGACTGGAAGAGGATGAGAATAGAGCAATTTAGCAATTATATTGTATCATTAGAAATCATACTTTTTAACATGAGAGAAAGATATACATATATACATACTTTTCACCATCTTTCCACTGATGCACCTTCTGAATTTGGGTAACACTTTGAGCCTGTGTTGAATGGGAGGCAGAGGAGACCATGTCTAAAGGGGTTTGACTCCTTCAAGATGAAAGATACTGTGAAATGTCCATTTCTATAATTTCTATATATTGGACAATACCTAGACCATTAGAAAATATAAATTATAATTCATATATATTCTTTATATAAAAATATATTTCCTTTTATCTCTTTATATAAAAATGGAACCTCGGAGAACATCTCCAGAAACTGTTACCATGCCAAGGTTTGTGACTTTTTTACAAGGAGGGGATTTCTGATATATTGTGAACACAGCATTAAAGGGATGAAACAATTTCTTAAGAGAAGGACTAAAAAAAGCAGACAGCTCCCCTGCTTCTCATGGTGTCTCAATCTTTTCCATATTTAGTGAGTAAGAGTCAAAAATATCAAAACTCCTGGGAAATTCTCAGTAAAAGAATTTATTTTTGCTCAGCATAATTTAGTTCCATTTGTGGCTTTATCATGCAAGGCTCAGGATCCCTGATACTTGAGAGAGAGATTGGAAACAGGATGATCCACGATTGTCAATCAGCAGTCCAAAGATTCCTTTTCATTTGGTCATTTTCTAACACAGGTTTATGATATCAACAAAATGGGATCAAAAAGAATGAGTGTGGTCTTAAATAACAAACAATCCTTAAATGAAGAACACTAGGCTGTGATTTCATTAATGATAAAAGAGATCTTACATCATCTATAAGACCACATAGTGAAGGAAGCAAATTTATGATAAACAATGCCATGCAATGAGCAGGACATTAATTTTAATTGCTCTTAATTTATTCTGCAAGCCAGACACAAGGCAAGGCTTGGAGAAAGTAATGATTTTTTTTAAACCTAAACCCTGACATAGAAGAGTCCATAAGGACAGAGAACTGGGTTCTGCTTGAATCATCCTTTAAGAAGACATTTTTCCTTCTTCCCAAGTAGCTTCTATATCTACTGTCCTATAATATGGGCTAGGATCTTCCCTCATAGCTCAGTGGGTAAAGAATCTGCCTGAAAGGCAGGAGACCTGGGGTCCATTTCCTGGGTTGGGAAGATCCCATGGAGAAGGAAATGGCAACCCACTTCAGTATTTTTGCCTGGAGAATCCCATGGACAGAGGAGCCTGGCAGGCTATAGTCCGTGGGGTCGCAAAGGTTGGACACGACTTAGCGACTAAACCACCACCACCACCACCAATATGGGCATATGTTAAAATCTTGGACCCAGAACCAGACTTGCAGTTACTGTGAATGCAGGATTCCAAGTCTCAGCTAAGAAGGAAATTCGGTGCCATATAGCAGAAGCAACCAGGTATTTTTAAGGCATAATACTTGCTCTAGGTGTTTGGCTATGCTATTTTAAGTCCATTAGTAATGGCTGATTTAAAAGTTAGCACATCCAAACTGGAATAAACCTTGCGAATAATGCCATATCTGCTGGCTGTGGGCTAAACTGTATCTGCCTACAAAGTTCATATGCTGAAGCCCTAACTACATCCCCCACCATATGACTGTATTTGGAGGTAGGGCTTGGAAGAGGTGATTAGGTTAAAAGAGGTAATAAAGTATGGTCCTGATCCAATAGGACTGTGATATTATATGAAGAGGCAAAAGGAGATCTCTCTCTCTCTCTGTCTCTCCCCGGCACACACTGAGGAAAGGCTGTTTGAGAACAGTGAGAAGCTGAGCCATCTACAACCAGGAAAAGGGACCTCAGCTGAAACCAAGTGACCAGCACCCAGAGCTTGGCCTTCTAGCCTCCAGAACTGTGAGAAATACAATTCTGTTGTTTAAACCATCCAATCTATGGTATTTTGTTATGGCAGCCAGAGCTGACATATACACTGCTTTTAAAAATTGCCATGCAGATGCTATAGGTAAATCATGTTTAATGAGCTCGGGTTTCTAATTTAGTATACAATCATATAATTTGAGGATTTTTCAAGTTTAACAAAATTCTAAAAAATGTCTAGTCCCGGGATACCTTGCCTCATGTCACTGGTGGTATGTATGGGCACTGTGCTAAGGACTCTGGTTAGGGTTGAGCTCAATGAGAAAAGAGAGCTGAGATCAATTAGGGCTGCTTCTGCCACCTCTCGATCCCTGGAGTGTGTCTGTGGGGGCAGGGAGGGAAAAGAGGGATGTGTGGATTACATTAACATACATCTGCCACCCCTGGTCAGAGCCAACAGCCCACTGCGGGGCAAAAGACCCAGATTTACTCCTAAACTCTACCACTAACTGGTCAGGGCCAGTAACCTTACAAAGCAAAAATAAGTCACCTAAAATATTTAAGCCCGGGGTTATTCATCAGCAGTCAAGTGAGGATAGTAATTAATGGTACTTGCTCCAGCTCTCAGAGAAGCCAGGTGATGAGATCAAATAAGGTGATGTTTATGCAAAGGTTTTGCAAATCCCAAACACTATGCAAATATCAGTTTGATTTAAAAAAATAGTTAATCATCCCATGTAGATAGATGGCTACGTATCTTTCACCCACGTGGAACCCCTGCTGGCTGTAATCCCCATGTGGGCACTCCAGTATAATTAGGAAATAAAATCAGCCAGAACCGTTTTTAAGCAATGCGGGTTTCTTTTCTAAAGGGGTGACTATTTTTAAAAGTTTCCACTTATTAATTATATGTATTTACATATCCCCTCTTATCCACAAAGTCTTGGAGGCAGTGTACAAACTGCATAGAAGTACATACAATACATGATACTAGAACCAAAGGGAAAGGGCACAAAACTGTCAGACAATATGGAAATTCAGAATCTGAGCTTCCTGACAACCGAGGAAAAATAAACAACAGAGTTATATAATTCTCATGTTGAGAAAGGAAAAAAAAAAGCTTTACATAAGAGTTATAATGAAAAGAAACTTTCTTCACCGTACAGAAAGAAGATAGCTAATATTTTTCCATCAAGCCCCATTTGCCCATGTAAATGTGAACAGACCTAACAGTCTCTCAAGAGAACTGTAAATATAAAAGAGTCCGTGTCCAGGAGTGAGGACGTGCCCCTGAGGCTGCACAGAACCCTGTTAAGAACATGGACCTGAGAATCTAAACCTGTTCAAGGCCCAAGGTTAGATTTTCTTGGCTGAGCGCCCACAGGGAAATATTTTAATTCTCTGAGTCTTGGTTCTCTCTCTAATAAGAAGGAATAATTATACCTACCTTTGAGAGTTGTGATGAGGAAAACACAAAACCTATTTGGCAAATGCTTAACTTGTAAAGCAGTAATGACATGTTTGTTTTTATTAATCCTCTTGTTTACAGCTCATGAATGTACCTAAAAGCAATGCGCAGCATGTATTGAATGCACACTAATCCTACATCTTCCTTGTTGGAGATTTAGTGTGTCCATCAGCATGTTGCAGGCCTGAAAAGTCCCACAAATAAAATGCTGTTTAGCTGTTTTCACTGCCTATTTCCAGAGTTACTGAAATTCAGATCCCACTTTTTTTTGTATGACTCCTAGTCCATAATCCATTTTGAGAGAACATTAAACTAACCCATGTGGGGGAGCAACTTGGCCAGCATTCTTCCCCCAGTTTTTCTAGATATTTCTTCTTCACCTTCTTATAATGCCTCTTCACTCAAAGGAGTTGAATGTTTTCACATGATCTCATATTTTATCTTTACTCTAGTCACATATACTAGGAACCTAATACAAGTTGCACAAATTACAATGCCCCTGGGATCCAGCTCTCCAAATTACCCCCAGTGAATTTCACCTCCTGTCATTCACACACTTGTGTAGTTCCCTCCCACACTGAATGAAGCCACTATCTGAACACATTCCTGGTTATCAGAACAGGTATGTGGTGGGGGGTGAGGGGAAAGTGAGGGGAAGGCGGGAAGAATTCCTGTCACTTGATGTGCAGAAACCAAGGATTCTGCTAAATGTCTTCCAATGCATTGGACAGGACCTCCCCTCCAACAAAGAATTCCCTGACTCAAAATGTCAGTAATGCCAAGGTTGAGAGTGAGTGAAGTCTCTCAGTCACGTCCGACTCTTTGCGACCACCAGGCTCCTCCAGCCATGGGATTTTCCAGGCAAGAATACTGGAGTGGGTTGCCATTTCCTTCTCCAGGAGACCTTCCCGACCCAGGGATTGAACCCAGGTCTCCATCACTGTAGGCAGATGCTTTACAGTCTGAGCCACAAGGGAAGTCCTGGTGCACGGGCACCAGGGATGCTGAGGTTACAAAACCCTAAATTAACCCCTTCTTTAAAATATTTATATTTCCAACCTGCCTATTCTTTCAGGGCTGACTGGCCCAGAAATCTATTAATACTATCTTCTGTGATGCGTGAAATATTTCCTTCCCTCTGATCTTCTTTAGTTGGCTTAGCTTATGTATCTATGGTACTCCAGGGTGTCACAAACAATCCATGGGGCTCTCATGGGTTAAATTCTCACCTTGCTGAGTCAGATTAAATCCATCAGTGCTGTGCATTCCAGGCCACAGTCATAACCCAACTCGTCCCTGCCAACTCCCCTGCTTCTCTCACGGCTGCCCATCCTGCATCTTCTCCGAGACGTTACAACTCCTTCCTGGAGTGAAGGACCAATCCACAGCCGGTGCTGCAGATACAGCAGAGCCTTGCCGTGAGCTGGTCACTTCCCACCAGAGACCACCAATACACTTCCCAGGCCACAGTCCAGAGCCAGAAAATATCACCTCCTCACCATAGTTTGCAAAATGTCTTTCTCTGTATAATGCATACAAGAACCAGCTAAATTGTGCCCATAAGGTAACTTTCTTTCCTTTTCTGTGATTAAGTTCCCTTTTTCAGCTCCCACTGTGCTCAAGGGTAGAGCCTTAATCTCAGTAAGTTGGGGATTCCTAGAGTCCCATTACCTCAGAGCTCCCAGGATTTCAGGGGATGGAGGCAGTAGGTCCACTGTGTCATAATCCACCACAGTGACACCGCAGAGGGCTCCCCACCCGCTACCGTCGTCCGCCATGTTGTTCTGGTTGTGCTCATGCTCACTGACTCTGTGCCCATCCATGCCACTTTCAGAAGCTCAAGTCCAGGCTGCAGTTCTCACACTACCCTGGGCCTCAAGAAACTTAGAGGATTTGTCTGAGGACCTTCACATTCCATACTCTGCTGGGCACTTTCTTGGGCTCAACCTTGATGCCCTGTGCCTCAGTTTCTCAAAAGCACCTTGGGTACCATCATTTTTCCCCCAGACTTGGGCCAAGGTCAGGCAGGGCACAGAAATCCTTCATAAAGACTCATCTCTCCCCGTATTTCTCTTCCCCACTCTGACTTCCACTCTGAAAGAGTTTTTCCCTGTTTGCCTATTTTCATTCTTTTTTCCTTCTCATTATGTATTCTCTCTGCTCTGAGTTCCCTTATGACCCATGCTTTTGAAACTCCAAAGCTTAAGCTTTTCTTTTTTTTTTTTTAAACTCAAAGTACCGTCTCCTCTTTTTGATTTTCAAAAGTCTGTTTAGATTCTTCACTCTCTCTCTGCATTTACACTGAGTCATTCATTCACCAAGAGACTAGAAGCAGAATATTGTTAGCCTGAATTCAGGGAAGGGCTAGGGGCCTAAGGAAACGAGGGGGAAAACTTTGGTTAAACTTCAAAATAATATAATTATCCCATAATTGTGAGTCCCTGGCTATTTGTGGGTCCACTTTAGTGGCCTGTCCATGATTTTGTATCCTATCTTGACAAAGTTTAAAGTTTCACTCCCTGGAAGAGCTGGGTGTAGGGGCAATAGATTTCATCTCACTTTCTAAATTCAGTTGATTGATAGTGGCTGCATGGAATAGTGTTGAAAAGGATTTTTGAGGCCTCTTGGGCTCAGTGGGCAAAAGTGGATTAGTCACATTTGCTATGGGTAAAGGAGGAGAGAAGTGAGAGCCTCTGTGCCAAGAATTAGCCATCACCAGCTTACTCTTATCTCATCTAGAACTTCCCTTTTTCAGTTCATACAAGTCATATTGTTAGAGGGCCTGATAGAAAGTCTAGGGTAAGAGGAAGGTCTCCAATAAAAATGGTGATGAGCTAATAAAGGCAGGATCATCCCAGAACTGACTCCCCAAGTGGTACCCCTCAGAATGGGAATGGGCTATGACATATTTTCCCTCCTTCTCCCCAGCTTCCAGGCCTGCCCTCGGGGAGGGGTGGAAGAATTAATGGGGTTTGTAACCTCTGGAGTTAAGCATGGGATATTTTGATTACACAAACTAATTATTTATACCACAGGCAATAAGAGCCAATAAGGATGGGTTTTGAATAAAGGAATAACAAGATAAGACAGGGCTTTAGCTAAATGAACTTAGAAGCCACAAAGAATGGATTGGAAGGGAGAGTTTAGAGGAAAAGTTGCCATAGTAGTCTATGAAAGGGAATGAGTGAAATTTAGACAACAGAGACAGCCGACCACCCTCACCTAGTTGCAGGCCAAGTCACAGGCCTTCCAGAAGCCCATGTTGCAAGCTTTCTTGATCATACTTTGTGCCTCTAGCCTCTGCCTTTTCTTTCAGGGGAGCAAGGGATTTGCAAAAGTCCGAGGGCCTGAAAACAGAATGCTGCCAGCCTGGTCTGACGCAGGGAGACCTAGTTGGCTAGTTGGAGCCCTAAAAGGAGACAGAATGCACCCAGCCCCTGCAGGCTCCAGGGCAGCAGGCACTGGGCATGCTCAGTTCCCAGTGTCTGCATGGCCATGGGCAGCTTCTGGTCTGGGCTGGCTCTAGGCCATCCTGAGAAAGGTCAGGCTGCACTGTGATATGGCTATAGCTCTGGGCTAGGTGTTTCTCCAAGGCTGGGAATAATTCCTCCAAGGCACAAATCAGTCCCTCCCACTGAAACAAACTAAACCAGAAACAGAAACAAAGCTGGGTACAGCACAAAGAGATGCCCAAGGAGGAATACACTCTGGGCTGGGACCGCTTTTTGACCTATCCAACTGAGGGTAACAGGTGGAGGGACAGGGTTGGGGGGTGCTGTATATCCTGACATGGGAATGGAAGGAAGCATAGAGATAGTGGGAGTCACTCAGCAAGATAAGGAAGATCCTTTTCTCCTCCCCCAAGGTCTGGGGTCCCTAAATCTATTCCCCTCCCCTTCCACGTCTCTGTGACATTGATTTGCCTTTTTCTCTGTTCCTGGCTGATCTTTCCTCCCCAGTTTACCTTTCTTGCTCTCTCTACTCTCCCCTTTTCTCATTCCTCTACCTAAACCCAGTCACAACAGAATGTACTTCTGGGTCAACCTAAAAGAACCCAAAGCAAAACATTTATGACCATCTCTTCCAGACCCTCAATCCCAGGGTGACCCCAGGGAGATGTCCCCGGAAGAACTACTCTGGCTGCATTATCCAGAGTTGCCTCCATCACCCATTCCTAAAAGCCCACCCATGAATCAGGAAAACACGTGGGTTCTTGGGCCAGGGCTAACAGAACTTCAGCCTGGCTCTACTGGTTTCTCGTACTGAGGACATGCAGGGTGAAGGGCTGGGCGGGTCAGCCTTCATGTGGCTGCAGCCCTCACTCCGAGACCCACCCCACCCCAGCACATCAGGACATGTCAACAGGCGAGGAGGTTACTAACCACATGAGGCAGCAGGACACATGCCCAGCAGACACAGACCAGGCTGTCGATGCCAAGTTCCGAGGGAGAGGAGAGACCATGGGAAGGAGCCTCACAGGCAGAGAGAGAAAGTGCATTCCAGGAGGGGATGGAAAAGGAAAGAACCCCAAGCAGGGCATTCTGGGGACTGTGAGGAGGGCAGGACTGCATGGAAGGAAGGGAGAACTTGTGGTGGGGAGTGGGCGAGAGGAAAAGCTAGAGAGCTAAATTGGAACTAGTTTGCAGGGAGCCTTGAATGCCAAGAGTTTGGAATTTCTCCATTCATATTAGTGAGATATGGAAGACCGTGGAGCGAGAGGAACATTATCAAAACGATGTATAAGAAGATATCAAACAGGGCCTTGCAGAATTGGCACTCGCCCACAGCTGAAAACAACAGCTGTTAAACAACATATATTGTGAAACATAAAGGAAAAAATGGGGCCAGAGACCACTCTTCCAGGAGCTGTGGTTCCACTTTAATCCCCCCACTTTGAAGAGCTAGGTAAGCACTTCTGCTGGGGCAGGTGTAGAGATTGGAAGGGGTGGGGGAGGGGGAGTCCCAGTGGCTTTGCCTCTTCCATGCAGCAGGGATGCTCCTTCTCCCTTGCCCCATCCCACTACCCGTGTCAGGAACAGACTCCCACAGAGACCCAGGCACTTGAAAGAAGGGGAGGCAGCCATCCTTGGCCTGTCTAGGCAGCAGGGTGTTATTCTCCATCTGAGCCAGGAAAAAGGAAATCCAGTGACAGCAGGTGGCGAGGGAAGGCAGCTGTCAGGCACCCGCACAGCCACCATTTGGCATCAAAGTTCTCGGTGGGCTTCCTGGGGGTCACCAGGATGCCTCGAAAGTAGCTGGGCTTAGAGACACAGAAGGTCACATAATGCGTGGTTCCATATATGTGAAATACCTGGAACAGGCAAATTCATAGAAAGCAGACTATCGGTTACCAAGAGCTAGAGAGAATGGGAAATAGGGAGTAAATGCTTAATGGGTTGGAGAAGGAAATGGCAACCTACTCCAGTATTCTTGCCTAGAAAATCCTGTGGACAGAGGAGCCTGGTGGGCTGCTGTCCATAGGGTCGCACAGAGTTGGACATGACTGAAGCGACTTAACATACGTGCATGCGTTGGGGAAGGAAATGGCAACCCACTCCTGTGTTCTTGCCTGGAGAATCCCAGGGACGGAGGAGCCTGGTGGGCCACCATCTATGGGGTTGCACAAAGTCGGACACGACTGAAGCGACTTAGCAGCTGCAGCTTAATGGATACAGGGTCTCCTTTTGGGAGTGATTAAAAGTTCTGGAACTAGATAGTGGTGATGGTTGCACAACACTATGAATGTATCAAATACCACTTATTTGTATACTTTAAAGTAATTAAGTTGGTACATTTCATAGTGTACATTTAATAGTAGAGTGTGTGTGCATGCATGTGTGCTCAGGCGTGTCAGACTCTTCAAGACTTCATGGACTGTAGGTCCAGGCTCCTCTGTCCACGGGATTCTCTAGGCAAGAATACTGGAGTGGGTTGCCATTTCTTTCTCCAGGGGATCTCCCTGACCCATGGATCAAAGCCATGTCTCTTGCATCTCCTGCGTTGGCAGGTGGGCTTTTTACCAGCTAAACCACCTGGGAAGCTCCTTCATGTAGTAGCAGTTCAGTTCAGTTGCTCAATCATGTCCAACTCTTTGCGATCCCATAGACTGCAGCACGCCAGGTTTCCCTGTCCATCACCAACTCCCACAGCCTGCTCAAACTCAAGTCCATTGAGTCAGTGATGCCATCCAACCACTTCATCCTCTGTCATCTCCTTCTCCTCCTGCCTTCAATCTTTCCCAACATCAGGGTCTTTTCCAATGATAAATTCTTCACATCAGGC